>NC_138917.1:18609200-18754200 GCF_965231255.1 Vanellus vanellus
CGTCCCCCAGGATGAGCTCAACGCACTGTCATGGTTGTGAGCCAAACGCGTTAGAATAGATACCCTCTGCAGGTCCCTAAGTGTGGGTGATTGCAGGGAGATCTGTTTTGGGGCAGGCAGACCATCCTCCTGGGCCTCCCGACTGCAGTTCAGCGTGGCAGGAGGACAGCAGGGAGGCTGGCAGTGGCCTCCCCGGGACCTCTCCTGCATAGGGGCTCATGAGAAGCTCAGGGAAGCAAAGGAGGACAGGCTTTAGAAGAAGACTTAGGCACCTGGTCTGGGCCATCAGTGCAGGTGAGGCAGCTTTTTAAGGCCAAAATTGTGATCCGAACAGCCTGGCTCAGTACCCAGCTCATCGTGCTTGAACTTGCTTCGCCATTGTCTCCCATTGACGTCCACGCTGCATTCGGAGACAAGGCCAATGGTGCCCACCTCGTCGCGGGGCTGGGTTGGGTGGGCTGTCTTGGTGCAGCTACAGCGTGCGCCTGGCTGAGGGGTGAGGAGCAAAGCCTGGAGCTGCGAGCGTGCTGCATGGCCTTGGCGGTGACCCCGCGTGGGGCTGGGGGTGCCTGCCCTGGATGGGACACCCGGGGTCAGCCCCCAGCCCCAGGGACTGCCGGGCTGGGGTCACCCATAACCCTGAGTGCATCGGGGGTCACCCCGTGGGGCTGGAGGCTGCACTGGGGATGGGGTCACCCCATGGGGATGGGGACTTCGCTGGGGACGGGGGCCACCCCATGGGGCTGGGGACCAAGCTGGGGATGGGGTCACCCCACGGAGCTGCCCCAAGAGCCCCCAGTAGGCCTCAGGGCCTTGCCTGCCCATGGAGCCCACGGCCTGGCAGCCAACCAATCCCCACAGAGACAGCTGCTCTCCACCAATCCCCTGCTTCCACTTAGTCCCACCCCTGACCAATCCCAGCCCCACCTGGGGTATTTAAGCACCCACCCAAGGCAGTTCTTCAGTGCTGCTGGTGCTGGCTGTGAGTATGGTGAGAGGGTCTGCTGGGTGCATGTCAGTGTGGGGTCACCTCCTGGGTGCTGCCACATCTGGTGGCACACCAGAGGCCGTGGAGCTTCTGTCAGTAGGAAAGCTCGTCCCAGTGCAGAAGGGGTTGTCGCTGTGGGTGACAGGGAGGTTGCTGCTGGGGCTGGGCTGTAGCTGGGGAAGGACCATGGTCACACAGGGATGGGACAGGTGCCTGTTGCAGCCACTGCATGGCCAGTAAGTGCCTTTGCCTCAAAGATGACAAGCAGCTTTCTGGCACTGCATGCTCAATGCTGTCTTTCTGGTGGTACCAAGGAGCACTGAACTTGCTGAACCTGTAAGTGATTAATCCTTTAATGACACCATTGCAGAGGGCACCTGCTGTGGGCAGCTCTGTGGCAGTGAGTGTGGGCTGGTGGTTGGGCAGCACCACAGTGGGGGGCTATGTGGAGCATCACTTGGACTCTCCCTTGTTTTACCGGAAGGTTCTGGTTGCCCCAGCATGGCCAGCCAAGTCTTAGGCTGGTAGTGCAGCATTGGCCTGGGGTGCAGAAGCCTTAGTTGTTCCCCTCTGTAACACCATCGGGAGCAGGTGCCATCTCCTACGTGCTGTTGACTCTCAGGTCTTCTCTTTCCACGCTCAGCATCAAGTACCTTCTAGGTCTTGTTCATGTGGAGGTTTTGGTGAGTGAGTATCAGCACGGTTGGCTGATGCCGTCTTTGCACACGCACACAAGGTTTGCCACCTAATAAAGAGTACAGGTGAAACAGTATCATTCCCACTCTTTCAAGGTTAGGGAAATTAAAATACTGGTAGACCTCATGATGGCAAGAGGACAAGGAAGTCAAATGGCTGTGGGATGTTAATCCAAAAATCTGCGTCGAATAGTAAAGGCTAATACAGTATGTCCTTGGTAATGTGGTCCTCTTATCTCCAACAAGGTGTTTGCTACAACAGAGCTAGTTACTTCCTTAGTTGAAGGAGGGAAAGGCAGGGAACTGCAGGTGAGCTGTGGAGATCAAAATCACTGGCATCAGCTCCACTCGAGTGCTCAGGAATGAGCTTGGAGACAGCAAGTGGCATAAATGATGTGCAGACATCTGTGTGATTCCAGACTGTTTAGGAGGAGTACAGGCTTTCCAGTGAAAAATCATGGTGGGTAAACCCCCAACTCTCCAAAATAGGATGGAGCCTGTAATTACTGGATAGGTACAGACTTGAGTAGAGTAGGAGAATACAGAGGGAAACAAGGAAAATCTGTTTTGAAGCAAAATTAGCAGCTTTTTGTATTTCCATCATGTGAAGTAAGTCTAGAATTCTGACAATATGTATGATGCTTTCTATAAAATCCCATTTTAATCAGTGATGACAGTTTGACATTTTTCCAGCTGCTTAGAAGCACTAGACAGTCAAGTATCTCAGTAGGGCATGGGTTGGCATGCTGGGATCTATGTAAGCTTTAACTTTCCTCCCACTCACCGACTTACGATGGTATTCGAAGAACAGGGGGGGAAAAAGCTTTCCGCAGGTTTCACACTAGCTTATGCCATCTGTGTTTTTAGCCTTGTCTTGTAAAAGTAAAATCTTCACTTTGAAAGTGTATCCAGATGCTGCCAGCTAATATTATCATTCCCAGTAGCAAGTGAGGATTTTATTTATAAAATGTCCTGGCCTTTGCTGAACAACTCATGGTTCTGCACACTTGAGGGACATATAAATAGCAATTAAAACACAGTTTAGAGTAATGCCTGGGCTCTTAAAGAAAGTGACATCAATTTAAAGGAAGGGATAATGTGCTGGGCTGGACATCAATCAAAAGGAGGGGGGAAAAAAAAAAAGTTGTCTAAAGCAGCATTTAAATGATGGGATAGAGCATCTGGGAGAACAGGCCCCACAACATGGGGGCTGGCAGATAAAAGACGCTGGGGTGAGGATACTGTGCTTGGTGAGACCACCCATCTCAGATGCGCCTGCTCCAAAGCCTGCTCAAGGCAGCCTGATTTTGAAAGAGTGCTGTGTTGTAATGGGGCCTTATAGCCTGTTTCCTTTGGAGAGAGGTCTCCGTAGGTGGGGGAACAGACATTGTCTGGGGTAGAAGGAAGATCATTTGTTATTTAGCATCTTCTCCTGCATCCTAGTCAGATGCCTTGCCCTAACTTGCCAGAATCCTATCTTAATCTACCTTAGATATGTCTACAGCTGTGGTCTCTATTGCCACTGTTTGGTCACCACCTCTTCTTTCTTACTGTATTTATCTTCTCAATGTTCTCCTGAAGTAGGAAAACACTGAAACCCCTTTTTTATTAATGGAAATCTGATGTAAAAAGTGTCCGCAGTCCCACTGTTCAAAGCCTTGCAGTGTTTGTACCTCCTGAAGTCTCCAAGTCCCAGGTCTTCACCTTTGCTGTGAACTTTTGTCATGTACCTGGTTATTTCTGTTGCTCTCCGCCCAATCCCTCTGCCTTACTGTTTCTGTCATCTCTTGTTGCTTGTTTCTGTTTCCTCCCTTCTGTTTCTCAGTAAAGACCAATCCACTCTCCAGTGCACAGGGTTGGTTGGTTGTTTTTTTTTTTTTTGTTTAGATTGCAATTTCTGCAGAGCAAGACACACAGTCTTAGCTCACAGCCCACTGTGTGCACACACGGCATCTTATTAGCTGTATAAACAATGAGAATAAATTAGACTCAAATGATCAGTATTGTAGTAGCACAAGGGTAGGCACATAAAATCAATGTTATGGACCTAACCTGCATGCATAGTTACTGCAATTACGCATAAAAATAATCGTTTAGCGGATCGGTAGGGACATTTAACTTGACATGCACTTGCACAGCTACTTAGGGTTTATATAGTTTTAAGCACAAATGCCCGGTACAATCTGTATGGCACTGGGGGTGCTGAAACTGGACTCTCAATCAGAAGCTCTTGGTTTATTTTTAGTTACAGAGTTGCGTTGCTGGATTGTTTGGGGAATTCATAAGTGTTGTCTGAAGAGTTTTTAAAACTCCTCCACATCTGAGCCTCGTAGCTTCCAGCTTCAGATAGGCAATTGCTTATATTAGTGCTAGCACTATACTTTTAAAGGCATTAAGTTGAGGAAAAAGCTATAAATAAGTGCAGAATTCGCACCTGCAGATAAAAAGCCTGTTTGAGAAATCAGGACTGTGTTTGTTGTCCTTGTGTATTTCTGTACTGAGTGTATTTTTTAAACTAGTTTTATGTAGCAGAATGTGTGAAAAAGCCAAGATGCTTGAAAAAGCATCAAGGAGCTCGAGATCTAATCAGAATCTCGATGACTTATTTACAAATGTTTTCTCAGCCATGGCGCTTTTCTTTAATTTCTACAGGATATCCTTTTCCTTCAAAGTCTCCAGAAATTACAAGACAGGCTGCTTTTTTGGGGGCTATTTTTACGAGGCTGACAAGATTAATTAGTCATATAATTGCTGCTAAACTCATACAGTACCTGCTATTTAAGGTATTTTGTCTGGATAAATTATTCTCTGTCAAGGCACAATCATTCTCTCTCAAAAATGTGTCCTCTTTGATACATTTCAATCTCTGTTCACACTTTTTATCTTACCTTTTCTAATACTTTGTGATGTTTTGTGCAGTGTGAGACATTATTTGGTTTTATACCGAAAAATGAATCTTCCCCCCCCCCCCCCCTCAGATTGCAAATCTTCATGGTGCAGGGGAGAAAAAAACTTCAATTCCTTTATTTGAAAATATTGATTCTGGTGATAATTATCAAAGATTTAGTTCTTTTTGACTTTAGATGAACCATTAACCATGTCCCCAGCTTGTAAATCAAGTCACTACTGAAAATCTGCACTAGTGAACTCGGGCAGAAACTTTGGTGTGTGTCTGTGTGGGTTTTTTCCAGGGAGGCTGCAGCAGTGCTCGTACTCGGAGAATCCCCAGGGCTCTGAAGATGATTAATGATAACAAAGCTTTCCCTATTGTGTTAGCGGATAGGAAGGAAGGAAGAGTACTCTAAAAAGAGAGTGCATAGAATTTCTGAGTATTGAAGTTCAGGAGTAGAGTTTAACCCTTTAAAATGACTACAGAATTTCTTCCAGTTATGCAAGGAAGATGAAATCTACTTTCTTCGTCCTCATAAAATTTGCCTACTGGTTGCACTAGCACGTTTCTACACCAGGTACGTGCAGAGGGAAACCGATGTGCTGAGATGTAGCAACGCTTTCAGATGAGTTGGGCTGCTTGCAGTATAACAAACAGTTAGGCTCACCCACCCACAATCCACTTAGGTTTAGCTTTTTGAAATGTGTTAGAGATTTCTGCTAATGGGTTTTCCCTGTGGGCAGCATTACCAACCTGATTATACAGGTTTTAAGAAACTCTCTTAGGAAGATTCTTTTTCATCATAAGTTTTGACATTGACCTACTAAACTGGGTAATTTAGCATTTTATTTTCTGAGAATGAAAAAGAAAATTGAATATTTCATGACAAGAGAGGGATTATAGTAACGCTGTTCTTTATAGGAAACCTATCATGTCCGGGGGCCAGATCATGCTTCTGAGATCTGTGCATCTACACGAAGATCTCAACGCCTGCTTTCAGAACAGCAACTGGAGTACTTTGGTTGTGATACCCACCCCGGTTACTTGCTGTGGAAGCTTCTACCATATGTGCTTGTGAATATAGCTTGGCGATGGAGCTGAGAGGTGAATAATATGCACCTTCTTACCAGAACAGTTTCAATGGAAAGGTGATACATTTGCAAACGACGTTAATTTTTGTAGGGACCATCTATCTCAACAAAACCAGAGACATCATGGCAAAGACTGCTCTGGTTGGCTGTGGCAGTCTAGGGCCTCTGAGCAGAGAGCTTTGGTCTCCCAAAATCTTAAAGTTCCTCCAGGACTAGGAGCAGCTTTTGAAGAGAGGTGGAGGGCGAACCTTTGCCTTCTTCCCCTGTGACACACGGCAAGAGAATCTTCGTGAAGAAATTTTGGTGGAGGTTGCATCACAAAAAGCCCACTCCTAAAACTAACTGGATGTGGCAATTTAGCCCTAGTGATTTAATTGCTATGTTCCTTTAATAGCAATTGTTCTTGTCTATTAAGAGGTACCCAATGCAACCTGATTATTAGTTGGCTGCAAACCACAAGTGCTTTGTTTCACTGAGACGTGTTACCTGATACACTGGAGTGGGATGCCATTAAAAAAAAAATATACTGGGAATTTTTAAACTGGTTTTACAGCAGATAAATTTTGTCAAAATATTTCCTTTTAAAAAAAAAAAAACTGAAAAGCTGTAGTACTTGGCCAGCTCTCCTGCCAATATGCTGTGGTTTAAAATAGTTCATTTGCCCACCCCAACCCCCCAGTCTTACATATCTGGGCACAATTCTTGTTGTCGGTCTGTGCAAAACAGTATTTTACAAAAGTGTTGTTTAGTATCTGCTTTGAGTATTTCACTCTAAAGCTCAAAGTTGTGCATGCAAGGAATCAGTTTGGTAGTTATTTTACTATATTTACTCATTTGTTACTAACTTGCTACTGTTGTTTGGCATGAAGTTAGAAGACTGTTACTAACCCTCTAGCTGATCCAAGGGAGAAGTAATGGCTTGTTGGGATTGTGATATTTGATAGTTTCCTTCCTCTCAGTCCCTTCATCTTTCTATATCCTCCCCCTTTCTCTACTTGACTTTACACTCTGGAGTGTCCAGAGTTGGAGGATGTCCAAGCACAGCAGCACACTGGGAGCCTGTGTGGTGATTTGGTGGTCAGCTGGGGAAGGGGGAAGCATCTTCAAAGAACATCCAGAAAAATAAAAAATAACATGGTGTGTATGTTCACATATGACCATGCTTATCTGACTGCATTATTGATGTGTGTGTGGAAAATACAATGTACACAACAGAGGTATAATATCTTGCTCTTCAGTAATTATCTAAAAATAGCCTGGAAAAAGAATACTTAGCATTTCTGTGATGCCTGTTATAGTGTCTCGGAGTACCTCGCCAATGTGCCGCTAAGTCTGCAGGTAGGATTCAAGCAGGAGCAGCTGAGCTGAGGTTTTTTGTTCTACTTCTGGGGTTTACATTAGCACTGGTTATCGGAGTTGCTGCCGATGACTGAATCTCGCATGTGGCCAGGTCCTTCGGTTTGCAGCATTCTCTGCCTCCAACATCAGGTTAAGATTTCTTCCTGTGCTCTGACCCCGTTATGGTAGGTAAACAGGCCAGAGCAGCATAAAAGGGCTGGAAGCCCCATTTCTGGCTGGGGGAGAATTCCCTCGGCACAGGCCCCGCAGAAGACGCCAATAAGGCACTGCATAGACTCTCCCCCAGATGTCTGGTACCTTTGGTATGCAAATAGGGGGGACCCTGATAGGCGGCCAGCATGGCTCCTTTCAAGTCCTCCTTTAGTTCCCGCTGTGTGTCTTTCCCCTCTTACTGCAGAGAGAACACTCTAGTTTTGTTATGTTTAAATTACACTATCTTTTATATTAGGACAGATCAAAACCACCCAAACCATTTTCAGTTCGCATAGCTGTATAAGTGACTGTCTCATAATTAAACTATTTAATTAAAATTTATGTATGCCCTCAACAAAAGCAAAATTGTTCTGTAATGTTGCTGCTAGCATGAAGTTTATACAAGACAACATTCAGAGGTTTCTCAGTCACTTTCTATATAACAGCAGTTCCAATCCCACCTTTAAAAAAAACCCACAAAATTCTTCACATAAATAAATATTCCACTTGCATAATTTATAAATTGCTTTGGTTAAAAATGTTAAATTGCCAAGAAGTCTGACTGCAACTGGTCTGCTGCTTCTTTTTTATGTACATATTAAAAAAAAAAAAAAAATAAAAGAGAGAATGTTGAAACAGCTGAGGTTGGTTTGGTTGAGGGTTAATGTTTGGGTAAGAAGTCTCCAAGGAAAACTGAAGTGCTGAATGAACACCACTCTATGGTAATTAGTGAGTGGTATTTTTCTCTTGGAGTCAGTTTCTGAATCAATGTAATAGCTAGTGATGGGAACGGGGAAGGACACCGGGTGGAGATGATGATAACTTTCTCAGTGAGATGTAATGTTGAGATTGTGGCCCCTTTCATTAAAGATACGTAGGCTCTTCTAGCAGAAGGAATGCAGGTTTTGTTGTGCTGGCCAGAGTTTAAGCAAGTAGTTTGAGTTACAGCTACTTATTTTTTTTCCTGTTGTATCTTCAACTCATACATGGTATTGTGGTGCCATATTACATGGTTGCTGTCTTCTGTGCTTGAGATACCTGAATTCAGTGGTTGGTAAAATGTTCCCTGTTTATATTGCTCTGTCTGTAGAGTCTGCAGAGCACTTTAGGGTCTCTGAATAAATATTTCTCACTATATTGAACTTTGAAAAGTACTTTTCTGCACATAGACCACTTTTCTTCAAAGATCTGTGAAACAGAATTTGTCCTAACTGTTGATATAGATCCTAAATGGACTTGTCAGCATATATACTAAGAGATAAGAATGTAAGACCTTGTTTTATTCAGTTCTTTGGCTTCCACTACAAACACATATATGGTATCAGACCTGATATAGCAGTTGTAGAAAACAGTAAATCAGCTGGAGTCCTACTTCTAACAGCAGTTACTTGGACATGTTTAAGGTCTGATCTCGTAGGATCATTTCTCTCACCATTTAGCTCAGCTTGGAAAAGATCAGTATTTTATGCCGTGTTATATATGTGATGTAAAAAAGATGGTGGTGTCAGTCACGATGCTGTGAAAATTGGCAGAATCACTGCAGTGCACGATTCTTTAGCTTCCAATGTGGGAAGTTCACGGCCATAGATGATGAGACTCCTTTCAATCCCTTTGAGAGGTATTACTGTAATTAAAGGCTCAGAATAAAATATAATTGTGGGCGTTTCAGTCTTCAATGTTGATATTTTTTCTTCTGTTTGGATAGTTTCACTTTCTTACTGCTTCAAGAACTTGTTCTTTAAATAATATATAAGTGGAATCAATTCTCGAAACAGAAATGTCATTTGCTTTTTTAAAAAAGAAATACCATATAACTGTGGCAATCACCACGCTTCAAAATGTGTAACTGAACATGATACTTTTTTTTTTTTTCAGAATGGCTTTTGAAATGGTGTAATTGTATAATAAGTCAATGTGTTAACTAGTGAAAGAACTGTGAATGTCTTTCTCCGTCCCTTCCCAGAACTGTCAATCAACTAAAGGCTGGACATTTTTTTAGCACAGAAAAGTTTGGTTTTTGAGAGGAAAAAATACTTTTTCACTAAATAGAAATTTTAACAGAATATTATTTAAAATATTGCGGGCTTTGCTGAAAATCCAAACATCAAATCATAACCTTTTATGAAATATGAGTGTTTACAAATAATGAATGTGCAGTGGAAAAATGCACCAAAACACAAATGTTTTCTTTTGAGCCTTCCTTTCTCAGACTCTATCTCATGAATAGCTTCGAAGCAGGGAAGATGCAGCTAGCCTGGGGTGGCAAGTTGAAGGCTGCCTCCGTGGCCTTTCAGTGATGATAGTGGCCTCATAATGAAGTTAGTCAGCTGTCTCGGCACCTTGGGACACATTGGTTGGACCTGTATGATTCTTCTAGATCCTAACTAGAACTTGATATTGTGTAGTGGTGTTTTTGAATAGAGTCTCTACTTTAGCAAAGTACCCATAGTTTGGCTTAAAGATGGCCATGGTTTGAAATCAAAATGATGGAAGAGAAATTATTTTTAATGGAATTAGCTAATTTAAGAATATACAGCATGTGGGTGTTTTTTGGAGGGGCGTGTCAGGCTTTGGTTTGTTTTTTTTTTTTTTTTATAGGCAAAGTGTTCACACTGAGAGAGCTCCTGATTCTCTGGAACAGAGAGAAGACCACCTGTGGATATCAGTAAGGTCAGGTTTTCTCCAGAATGTTCTCTGTATGGCTGTGACAGCTTCTCACCACCTTTAGGCTTATGCCTTTATTGCTGTTCCTTGGGATGCTATATTTACTCTGGTTTTTTTTTTTGGAGGTAGGCTGAGGTTATATTAGGGTATGCTGGGCACAGGTTTGGCAGGGTGCTCAAACAGATGCTTCACTTTTAAGTCCATTGAGGTGTTTGATGGGAATCAGTGGCTTTTGGGGAATACGTCACATGCTTAAAACCAGGCACATGTGGAGGAGTGGGTTAGCTAAGGCTGTAGATCAGATTTTGTGTATTGTGGCTGTGGACTGTTCTTTCCATCTATTAAAGTGATATCCTGTTTTCCCAAGAATATCATATTTAGGAGAAAGCTAGTCAAGAATTCTTATAAGTAAAAGACCTTTTTTTTCTGTACTTCACATAATAGCAGTTCAGTGAGATAAAAATAGCACAGAAAACAAATTAAACTTACAAATGAGAGGATATTAGAGTTTGGCCATCTTAAAAGTTGGTATTGGCCTTTTTTCTGAGAGATTATTTTATTTTTGTTTTGTTTTTTCTTTTATTGATTTTTTTTTTTTTCCTCAATGTTGCCAAGGTTTCTCACTGTTTTGTTGTTGCTTTCTCATAAAACTCTCCGCAATTCTTGAGGGAAACATTCTCATTAAGGTCACAGTGGTAAAAGAAATCTTTATGGCAAGGTTAGGAAGTATTTCTAATGATTTGGAGGTATTTTTTGAGGCAATTTAGCCTTACAGTGGTCATTTAAAACTAAAATAAAACTCAAAATAATAAAACCCATTCTTTTCCACCAAACCATGCAGAGTCTTGGACTTCAACAGGGACTGATACATGAAACCATTGAAAATACTGTAGAAGAACAGTAAAACCAACTTTCCAAATGAAGAAAGGAGTTTCAAAGCCTTGTCTAAACACAAGTTTTACTACTTTTAACTTTGCTGATAATTAATTTGATACAAATGTGCTGATATTTCCCATACACAGGAGTGGAAAAATGCTTACCCGCATGGAAGAGCCACTGCCAAATAGCTTTGGTGTCCACCCTGCTCCCCCATGCAGACGCTTAGGCTACATTTAGCCTAGGAAATTAAGCAATGCCGGGGAGCATTCCCGAGCGCTGGCATGTGGAAAGCCATGCTGGGAAGCTCTTGGTGAGCTTTTGACCACCACCAGCCATCCTGTGCTGAAGCCCTCTGACTGTGGCCGGGAGCTCAAATGGGCTGGGGGTTTGCATGCAGTGGGTCTGCTCTGGTGGTGTGGACACGTGAGCTCCCGGGGACCATCCAGCCTTGGTACCCTGGAATATGCCCAAGCACGTTTAATTTGTTTTACTGGTAAGGCTACTGGATGTAGCCTTGGCAAGTAATATGGTTGCATTTGTATGAGGTGGTTTGCTCTGTTTTGCATACGAGTAAGCTACCTCACCTCATACGAACATGCAGTAATTAGCGTGGAGTTAAGCTGCAGTGTTCAGGTATACTATTATTATACAGTCACATTACCATGTAGACCAGCCCTATAGTGTACAAAAGTAGGGCATGTTTACGCTGCTGTTACTATATCAACACTACAGCTCGTACTACACTGGGTTACAAATACTGATGCTATAACAAATATAACGAGATGAGCTGTGTGAAGCTGGCCTTAGCTCTAATGAGCTGTGAAGAGGACAGTACAACATACCAGTGATGACTACAAAATGGACTTACGGGCTAAAAGTCCAGCTGATCTGCAGGGATCAAGTATTATATTAGTTGTTTTTTTAAGTGTCCAAAGCAGATCTAAGTATATTATTTAAGGACAATTTTTTGTTTTTTCTGGACAAAATAATTTGTATTGATAAAGCAGCTTTGCCATAGGGACTGAACTTCAGGACACCACAGATCTAATGTGCTATACATTAAGGTGCCTGTCAGAACTTTTTAGCTGGCTTTCTCCTGGTTCCCACCAAGTGAATGACACTAAAAATCCCTTTCTGTTACTTCCTTGCGTAATGAGCTGGTGAGGTGTCCAAAGAGGTAGAAATGAGATGCCATCACTGTAGCTGTCCAGCTCCTTTCAAGCCATCAGCAAGGATTTCATGTACTGCCTTAAATGTGCTCTACAACCACAGCTTGGGGCTGTTGCCCAAAGGCTGAAAGCCTACATGTTTGAGACTTAATAGTGAGATTCTTGGAAGATGTATAGAAATAGAAAACAAAGTGCTATGTAGATGTGTGTGTGTGGACAGAAGGATGTAGGTACAGGGTTTCCAAAATCTGTAGGTCAATATAAAGTCAATTAGTCATTTTATAAGCTGTTATGGAGGAGGGAGAGGAACAACAAAAGTACAGAGTCCCCTTAACCTGAGGTTCTCAGGTCACTTTATAAAGGTGACTGGTTAAGCTTCTTCACATACTTGTGAAGTTGGTACGATGGGTGTGATCCTATTTAACAGATCGGGTGATTCTCCCAAGTCGTTGGGTGCCACAGTGCTGAAGCCTGAGCTACAGCACAATAATGGTAAAGCTGTTGTGCTTCCTGCCACATGCTACACTTCAGAAGTACACTTCCCAATGCAAGCCTGCTTGTGGCTGAACAGGATTTTTAGAAGCTTTCTAAGAAAGAATGGAAAAAAAAAAAAAATGAAGTTGCTATAAGCTCACTGTGACGTAGATTTATCTTAAGCAAGCCGCATAGATACTGACTGCAGGTTTTTTGAAGCTGCATGTTAAAAAAGACGGCAAAATATGGTTCAGAATCTCTGAACACATTTTCAATATTTACAGTGTTTACTATTGACATAATACTGAATATATCTTGGTACGTACTGGGGTTTACAAGTAGTCAGTGTCGATTCTGTGTGTGTGTTGGAGAAGAGTGCATATACACGTAAATGTGGTAAAGTATTCTCTATACATGTTTTTATTGTATAAATGCGATTTAGTATTTTGCCAATTTAAGTCAAGGTCAACAGTATCAGAGGGTGGTAAAAGTGAATTTGACTTGAAGACAGTATGACATCACTGCAAGATTATTTTAATAAAGAAAAAAAAAGTATTTTCATTCTGAAAATGGTGTTTAACTTTTGGCTCATTCACAGACGTGTACTGAAACAAGCATTTTCCAGAGAATGTAGTGATCTGGGGGGATGACTATTTACAACTGTCATTTTGAATTTTCTCTTCTAAGAAGCAGGGCTATTCATGTTTTAAGTTCCCATTTTCTCTGTATTTCTGCAGAGCAAGGTGCAAGGTTTAAGCAATATACATGGATTTGTTATCCTAATATGATGGTAGAGCTATTAAAAAAAAAAATATAAAAAAATCTGTCATCTCTTTAAGGATATTACCACAAAAGAACCAACATGATTCTGGGCCAAGGAGGGAGAGGAAGAAAGCGAAGATCTACAATACCTTTGACTTTTGAATTCCTATGAGATTTTTTGAAATTCTATAACCCTGTTTGCAAATGAAACTAAATTTCTTGACTTTAGCAGTCTTGCTTCTTACTTCAAGTGTAGTCAGAAGTATTTCTATTTAGCTGTCATTGTGGTAATCCATATTTATCCTTCAGTATTAATGGTGCATACTTTTTGTAGTAATTGCTGAAGAGCCTGCTTGGGATCTGAAAACTGGCTGGGAACCTTTCAGTTTTTTATGTTTTGACTGGCAATAAAGACTGTCATCTGAATTTAGCTGCCAGTTCTGTTGATAACATGTGAAGTGGCCTTTCGTAGGTTTTACTGCTGCACAGCTCGGTGGTTCTGCAGTAGCAGCTCTTCTTGCCTCTCTGCAGGGGTGACCACAGCAGCACAGCATTGGGACCAGGGTGGTTTTTTCCCTAAGAGGTAGGCAGAGCTGTACACCTGGAGTTGGTTGAGACTTGAGGTTTCTAATCCAAAGTCTGCTGGCAACAAAAGAGTTCCCATTTAGTTGGATGGAGTTCAGATCAAATGTTGGTGATACAACTCATCATCTTAGTCACTATGTCAGTCTGGTGATGGTGGTGCTTCACTTTCTTCCCCCTGTCTTTCCAGAATGGGGCTGGGTGAGCAGAGTGGTGTGCAGGAGCAACGGCACTTGTATTTAGTGAGACACATGAAACCGCAGCAAGAGTTGAATCCTTGCAAGTTCACCAACTGCAGGTGCAATAGTAGATCAGCATTTTACCAGGTTGGATGGAACCTTGGAACAGATAATCTCTGTGAGCATGTCAAGAAATTGGGGCTGCTTTCAGTGACCTCCTGGTTAGTTTCTGGCATTGTCTGACATGTCGCCAAACAGTGAATATAGTGACTGATGGTTCTGTGAAGCCTCTTAATAGTACAGCTCTTCCTCTGCAGCATGATGTTATTGTGTTGCTGATTGTCTGAATCCACACTTGCTATTTAGGATGGTAAACAAACCATTGTTTGGTTGGTAATTGCCAAGTTCCCCTCCCCCAGAATGGATCCTGACTTCTCTTTGGGTCTGGACACCTCTAATACAGGTGCTTTTCTATTGACAGTTACAATATTGCTTGGAATTTGGATTTAGAGCTACATCTGGAGGCTTGGTAAGGATTTATTCAGTCTGTCAATGTGCATGCTGGGAAGCTGCCTCTAGAGCAGTTGCTTGTCAAAAAGCATGCCCCAAAGTGACTCATGGTGTGCTTTTTGGTTAAAATACTGAATGACTGTCTGAGCAAGATATGCATTTGCTTTTACCTCAGAAGAGCCAGGGAACAGCTTTTCAGGCGGTTCATGCTGTGTGCCAGCCAAATGTGCCACATCTGGGCCTGAGAACTATTGTTTGGTGACAAGCTGGAGGCTGGCTTAAAAACAAGGGTGATCTTCCACTAAACTTCTTTAAGGAGAGCGGCTTGATCATGCACCATGGGAAGCAGAATAAAAACAGCTCTTCAGTGTCAACAGAGCACTCAGTTGTGGATGGGATAAGTTAAAGCCTTGTCTGAGACTATTAAATAAGAGACTAATTATAGTTGTGCTTTTGGTAGCTCACTGATTTCATTCTTTGACTGTAATCTGTGAGGAGCATCACAGCCATTAAAATGCATTGGTACCCTGCTAATAGTTAGTGAACAATTGCACTCCAATAAAAATACAGTGTTGAAACAATAGAACAATAATTTATCCAGTGTAGCGTCTCACAGGGATTAGAGTTGACTGTTTGTTTCTCATTTTGAGCACATTCACTGAAATTTGCAAATGCAGATCAGCAAATGGTTACAACAAACTAAGAACATCTATGTCATATGCACTTAATCATGGATTTCTCTGTGAGCAGAGCTTGTGCATGGGCATATCTCAAAGCTGATATCTATCTGTGTTGTAATGTATTCTTCCACATGACCATATCCAATACATGGTACTTATTATTCCATTAGTACCCAAACCACAAACCCTTTCCAATATCCATCTGTGAAGATGCAAATAGCTGCATGCTTTGTTTTATTAAGGATCAGCCATTAGGGGGTCACTGGTTAAAAGTCTGAAGATCATTAGAGGGATTTTAAAAAAATAAACAAACAGCTGTTGTCATATATCTTGAAGAGTTTCTGTTGTACCGATGCAATTCTTATCTGTGGTGATGATGTTGTCATGGGAACATATGCACGAGGGAATTAAGTGATGTCAGGAAAAGTGTAAATGATGCAAACATACCTCATTTGAAATGTTAATTACCACCCTTCCCACTACTCCAAAGAACAGTTCAATTTGATTTTATTTCAGATGTAGGGAAAAATATGACACTTTTGTCTAACAATAAGTAGCTTACATTGTTGTACCAAAGTGAGTATGAGTCAGTGAGTTAATCTGCATTGGCAGCATTTGCACTGGGGACCATCTGCAGCCCTGCTTGTCTGAGCATCAGTAATATTCCTCTGTGAATATCTCATCTTGATGGTCAGGGGAGGCAGGCAGCCTCTTTAAAGAGTTCCATAAATGCTTATAATTGCTGCATTAAACTTCAGTTTATTATTTTCTCCAGGTGCAGGTATGCGGATGATATGAAACCCCACTGCATTTACATACAAATTGAAGATTTTTATTAATCAGCCCGGTAACAGGAATCAAACAGCAACACTCCATCAGGTCCTTAAATACATTTGGTGACATTTTTACCATGCATTAGCATGATAGGGCAAGCAGAATATAATGTACCAATGATTGCTTTTCCATTGAAAGCACAAACGGTTTCATTTTTCCTGTCATCTCAAATAAGTGTTAAAGAGGGTTTGGAGGCTATTGTGTACGTTCCGTATGCTAGGGACTTACAAACACTGATGGCCACATTAAATAACCATTAGTGGCTCGGCTTAGATCATTGCAACATCCCTCCTCTTCAGAATTTATTCTTTGATTTAAAGTGAAAGCAATCTGTGACTGCTTTCATAAAGTCCTTCGGCTCCCTCCATTTTTTTTTCCTCAAACAAAATGCATTACAACAGTAATTTTATGACTGTTAAGATAACTGCCGTTAACAAGCACTTAATTAAAATGTACAATAAATAGCAGGCTGCAGTCTTATCTCCTCTCATGAGCTCCCAGCAGCCTGAGACTCCAATGCACAGCCCTGCTGTTCCTCGGCTTGTTTGCAGATTAATTGCTTTTCTGTCTGGCAAAAGCTGCTTCTCCTTCAGCCAGATCGTAAATGACCAGATAGGGACTTTATCAATCAAGCTACTACTTTCTGTGATCACTTCCATTCAACACCTTCTGAATTTCGCATTGAGAGGAACAGAAGTTATAGAGATAGGATTTAACATCTTAGTTTTTGTGTGCTTGGAATTTACGATAGTGCTGTCACCATTTGACACTGTTAATCTTTACATACAATACCCTTGGAGCAAGGCTGGTTTTGTTCCTGAGCTGGAACTATCCCTTGTAAGGATTGTGAAGAATACATATGAAACACAACCTAGATGCTCTCCATAGAGCGAGGTTACATCTCTTCCATAATCTGTATGCACTTGCCGATGTGGCTCGGCATCGCTCTGTAACCTTGGATCCTGACCAAGTTAGCAGTTTACAGTTACATTAATTGAGAACTTGTTTTATTGTGATTACTTATCATTTATATGGGGGCAGTTGTCTGGAGGCCTCAGCCACGGACAAGGGCACTAGTTTGGTACGTGCTTCATGTGCCTTCGATGAAAACCTAATTATGCTCAAAGCAGGTTTTGTAAAATCAGAAGTTAGAGTTTCTCTACTTTGCCTATCAACAAAACCCTGGTGCATATAGAGTCTTGGAAATGCAGCTGTTTGCAGATGGTTTGTGATTTCTGAATTTAATAAGATGATCTAAACAAGTCTAATCACAGTAGAAATGCTATTCTTTTTTTCCACGATGCTTTAGAGAGCAACTACTCCTGCTACTTGCAGAATACACAAGAGTTACAAATGTAAATATGATACCAGAGTGCAAATGTACTCTAGTCCACTTTTGAAATGCAATCCTTGAACTGCAGTAGGTATGTTGTTTTCATGTTACCTGCTCAGAATATAAACAAATCTCTAATTTACCAGGTTTATCGCACATGCCGAGCAAAGGGAACAGCTTCCATTTGGGGTTCTAAACATGCACTGTATAGTAACTTTGAAAATACACTATATTAACTTAAGGCTGGGTTCTGAATACACATGAAGCTGCAATGTTAAACATAATTTGTGTAGCTGCTTCAGTGTCATCACTAAGGTCAGTATTCTTAAACTAAACCAAAATACCTGCCCACTGCCTTGCACACTATTCTCTGAATGCAGCAGCCCTGTGAACACATTTTGTTGTTGGTTTTGTTTGTTTGTGGTTTCTTTTTTCCCTCCTCCTGCCAGTCAGAGAGGCAAGGGACTTTCCTCATGGAAGAACTTATGCCTAGGAGAGCCAAAATGCAGGAGTTCCGTGACAGCAGTGTGTAGATTTATGTTGGCTTCCTCTAAGGATGTTCTGAGCATCTTTGCAAAGGGTCTTTTCCCAGCTGGTCTGGTCAGAGTTTCATTCTTAAAACCCATCACCAAGAGCTAATTGTAAATGAATGAAAAGGAGAGTAGTCCTTAAAAGGCCACCGCAGCCACTCCTGTTGGCAGATGTGCTCTCGGACAGTCCCTGAGCAGGGACTGGAGGAGTCCGTGTTGGGGTGAGCGATGCACACGTATCAGTGGAAGAAAAAACCCCAAAGCAATGGGAGTGTTCTTGAGGCACAGGAATGAAGAAGCTGCTGATAAAGGGTTGCTATAAAGCTGCTAAAGGAGAAAACGCTCAACTATTTGGAATCCTCCAAGCTATTTGTCATGGTCACTACACTGCTACCACTTAAATAAGCCAACAAACAAGCACAAAAGATAAAGACAAGAAATAATCACTGAGCACATCAGCAAGAAGAGAATGCAGCCCTGTGAAGATAGTAATATTACATACATAGGTCAAACTAATTTGCACCGTAATCCTGCTGCAGCTGAATAGCCCCGATGTAACATGTGTATGCATGGACATTTGCAGCTCTAATGTGGTTATGACAGATAAATGTTATTATCAAGGTGCTTATGTGCACTAGGGTCAGAACAGCATTTACATCTCATACCTGTAACCATTAGGTAAGCAGACAGATTCCAGAACACTCCTTTGAAAGAGGGAGATATGCAATAAACTACCATGTTTCTGTATTTTTATAGTTTTCTTATTTACGGAGGACTTATTCTTAAACTAGGCCTTGCAGTTACATAGCACTCATGTTTTCCCATGGCACCTGGAGGTTTGTAATTCTGAGTTCTTACCCTCTGCTTTTCACGTCAGTAAAGATGGGGTGTTTTGCTTTTGGACAGCTGATGTCTTGAAAGAGAATTTCTGCTTACAGTTCAGTTGGTGCTTAATTTTGTTGAGTTGGCATTTATGTCCTATGCTAGTAACAGGCTGAGCTTTCTTGGTGAGATCTTTTTCATTTCAGACTCTTCAGAAAATTTGTTCAAATGTTTGATACCTTTCTCTCTCTCTTTCTAATGATGTGTCATTTGTGAAAGGTTTGTCCTGAAAAATGAAATGACTCAATATAGACTGAACTTTTTCAGATAATTTCAAACACATTTGAATCCTGGCTCAAAAAGCTGTTTCTTATAAGCTAGATTTCTATGCAACTTGCTATAGGTTTATTTGCACGTGGGAGAGAAGAACGTTAGGGACTAATGGGGCAGGCCCACTAACAGAGTACAGCAGCCACGGTTGATTAATCCAGATCATCTTACTTCACTCGCTATAGCACGTGTATTTTAATTTTTTATTACTTAAGAATTTATTTTGAAATTATGCTGATTAAAAAAGGTCATATTTCCATCAGTACCTACATTAATTCAACCTTGTAAAATTTACTTCACCCACTCAGCTGGGTGGAGTGACTTTTTTTTATGGATGAGCAGATGTTATAGCTGAGCTGTCAATTTTTATATTAATTCATTAATTTATTCACGAGAAATGTTTTAATCCCAAACACTCCGCTGTGAACAAGTGGCAAGATTCCTGGGTTCTGTGACACCCTGGAAATTCAGTTATATCTTCTTTGCATTCTGAAATGGAGACATTCTCAAATGCGACATAAGCAAATGTAGTATGTAGTAAACACTATTGTGTTTTGACATTGCATTCAGCGTGATGGTCTTTGCTAGTTCAGCTGAGTGAAGCAGTCTTTACCTGTGCAAATCACTGTAACTCCATATAAGTCAATGAAACAATTCAGCAGACGAGGTTTTCTTGTTCTCTTGCAATATTCTCATTTTAGCTCTCGTAATGATCTTTATTCTTTCTGTCTCCATCGTTGCATAGCAGGGGTACAGTCCTAAAGTACGGAGATTTCTAATTACCCTAATTTGTTTGATACAATCCCATGGATTTACTTTTTTTAATTATTTTTTATTTATTTAATATATTCATTCTCAGTTTGTGGAAATACCTCGTAGCAGTTATGGTAGGGAATGCTGGAGGACTGGGCACTCGAAGAACCGATGAGAATTTTGAAACTTGAAGGAGGCGAAACAATTTCAGACTGTGGCTTTAGCACATTGACTAAATACTTCTGCTACATGGAGAAGTAGGTATTGGGAAATACTGGAGATTCTTTAGGTTTTGTAGTTATCAGTGAACGTGTTTTCATGTAATAAATATGCATTTTGAAGATTATTTTCACAGTCAAAATAGCTGACTTTTCTTTTAAAAAAATTTTTTTTGAATGCTCATGTCGTGGAGTTGTGCTGTAAGTGGGCAGCTCTGGGATGGGTTTTGTTGTAGAGCAACGCACAAACATGCGATGTAGCACAGTTGTTGGGAAACTTGGATGCATAGCGTACTTGGTATGGTGATGACAGCTTTTTTAGCTCTACAAGGACAGAGCTACATACTGCACAACCTCCAAGTATGTATTCGGAGCCCTACTCAGCACTGCTGATGGCATTGTGGAAAACCAAAAATACCCTTCTTAAAGCAGCCAGTGTTGAGAACTTCATTTCCTTAAAAAGAAATCTGGAAGACTTCCCAGATTATATATGTGTGCCTCTAACTTCAGAGGATATGACTGTACTAAGAGACTATGAGTAAAATTAATGGTAGAGGGCTTTCTTGTTCTCTTGCAGTATTCTCATTTTAGCCCTCCTAATGATCTTGGTTCTTTCTTTCTCCATCATTGCGTAATGGGTACAAATCCTAAGGGAAAATAAACATGTACGTTGATTCCTAGTTGGCTGAAGATCATGTAATTTGGGGTTGATGAACAACAAATGGTGAACTTGGGTAGACTAATTCTAACTGAATTCTCATTGAGAACAGAAACTAATAAGAACATTTAAATTCACTTAACTATACACTTATCTCACATTTTAACTGATTTTTACCTTAGTAGTTTTGTGGGGATCAGACACCAACAACTGTGAAGGGGCTATTTTAGTGACATTTGTAACACGGTTGTATGCCAGAAACATTTAAAAGCTCTGCTAGGGAGTCTGTTCTACAAAAGCTGGACCAGAAGAGATGTCTAATTCAGAAAATGTTGTTTGTGTTGCTTCTGAGGTGAATTAAAGATGTTTGGTCAATCCCTTATCACTGGTGGTTTATCAGACATAAATCAATTACACCGTACTTTTCAGAGGTTGTTTTTCAGTAAAGCATTTAAACACGTTACTTGCTTTGCTGAGCTAAGGTACAAGTTAAATTTTGGCTACAAACCTGGCTTCCAGACATTTTCAAATTTTGGTGATAATTAGTCTTTATAATGAGCCAATGCCATTCCCCTCCAAATGAGCAATGCTGAACTTCGGGGTGATCAAAATGTTCATCCTTTTCTGATTTGGTGAGTTGAAGAGTACTTGCAGTGTGCTAATTTATTAAAGATTTTTGTATTTCATCAGTTCTTTGGGTGCTTTTTCCCCTACTGGAAATCTTCATTACGGTTTACATTTAGGCTGAATTTAAATTAATTATTGCAAGAGGTTTTGCTCTTCTCCATGACTTATTTCTGCCCTCTGCCTGATCAGTGGTCCATGGGCAGCACTTGGATCTCCAAGAGGCCTAAAACATGTAGAACACTTTGACATTTAGGAAGGTCAAATTGAAGAGGTTGGAAGGAGCGTTTTAACTTGCAGGAGAGCATTTCATTCCCATTTACATTCAGGTTCTTTAAAAAAATTGTTAACCACTTTTCAAATCTGTTTTGCGTGACTGATGTCTACTGTGTAGCAACCAAATTAAAATTTCTCCCCTGAATATTAGCTTAGTTTTCAGTTCTTCTCTCTGTCCTGTGTCTGTGCATTTCGGAAGTCTGAGATGTTAAACCAAAGGCTGATGAGCAGTAATAGAAATCTTATGACAAGCAGAAAGTACTGCTAAGGTGACACCTGTAACAGCTTCCACTGAGAGAGACTGTCCCAAAGAGGCATGATTTCCAGGTGACAGATACTTAATCATCTTCCATGGTAAAGAGGGGGAAGCATTAGCTTTCATCTCACGCTGATCTTTTTGGAGTAGACATACATCCAACCTAGAAGTTCGGACCTAGAATTCAGGATTTAATGGAACAGTTTGAATTGAGATCTGAATTTTGCTAAGCCTTCCTGCTTTTAGATTTGATTGCAATACAATCTGCCACTTGTGTTTCCAATCTGGCAGATTTTCAGGCACGTGTGTTAGGTGCAGGCACTGACTTAAAAGACCCAGGTGAATTTTGGTCTGAGTTAGCAAAGTGATTCACTCCCTTCAAGCCCTACAGGTGCTGTGAAGGTGAGTGGGCTCCTTCTACTCACAAGACAGCAAGGTCAGGAGGGTTTTCTTCCATGTCTTTTTGCTATAACACGTACTATCTGATCTGGTGCACTTTGGTAGTGAAAGTGTTAAGCCAAAATTCCTGTGTTTGCTGCGGACGTGTGTAGTTGGGATGTAGTTATGAATTGGTATTATCTTTTTGCTGTGCATTTCTTTCAGCAGAGAAACAGTAGTTGCAGTAGTTTTAATCTGTGTGATGTGGTACTCTGGGAAGTTTAAGTTCAGTTAAGGCAGCCTGAGAACTACAGTGGATATTAGTATTAACCAATTACAAAAAAATCTTGACAAATTAAATGTCAACCCCTACCCAGCTGTGGCTGTTGAAATTCAGATCCAGAGGCAAGATTGGCATCTTGTGTGTATCTTTGCTATGCTGAAACACAGTGGCAAAAAGCAACGATATTTTCCTCTGTCTCTTAGCTAGCAGCTAATCGAGCTCTGTGTCTCAAATATCTCCTCAATGATCAGGAGTTCTTAACTGCTCACATTTTTCATTCCTCCCATCACCTGAGAAGTCTTGTCTGTTGTTAAACCAAGCAGCAGTGACTTCCTGGTAAAATAAGATGAAACAAAGGAAAACCTTTTTCTTGTTCTGTGAGGTCTGTTTAATTTTAATTCTTTTCCAAAATAGTTTTTCTAGCTCAGTTATGAGTGGAAAAACTGGTGTCACTTTGTACAGCATTTCAGTGCCAAGCTGTTAAAAGCAGTGCAATTGGAAATGGTAAAGACCTGGGAGGTCACCTAATAATGGCTATTCCCAAGCAGGATTTTTCCCTATAGTGTGTGTGTGTGTGTGTGTGTGTATTCCCTAGAGCTTTACCAAGTCATATTTTTAAAAACTCTCCATTAATAGGGCTCTACTTATTTCTCTTGGGAAATTATTGGCCGTGGAAAAGGTTTCGCAAGAAATTTTTCCTTAATAGGAAAATGATAAATCAAAATTCAGATTACTAGATTCAGTTACTAATGCAGAGACCCTTGGTGAAAAGTTTTGCTCCCTTACACAAACTCTTGTCTACTGCTGATCGTGTTTCATCTTTGAGCGTTGTTGCTGCTGTTGGTATGTCTGATGCACCACTTCTTTTCTCAGTGGGCCTGACTCGAAGTCACTTGGTTTTAGCATCCCTTTTCCTGCATCGCCGTGCTGCTTGTGGTAAAGCAGAACAAACCCCTGTTTTTTTAAATTCACTGTGATGAGTGACCTGTGTCCGCTTCCAGACACGAACTGAGGGCCCCAGGCTGAGTGTGGACATGTGTGCAGGAGGGACCGACACACGCTTGGCTTCGGGGAAGCAGTGTCAGGCCCTGAGCAGTTGCCGAGGAGAGCGGTGCCTTCCCCTGTCACTTGCATTTGTCTTTTCTGCTGGTCATTTATCTTTGTTCTAACATCAGTTGTCCTAATGAGGGGGCTTCCTTCAATCTAGTGCCAAGTCCTGGACTGAGTATTAGAGAGGCAGGTTTTGTGATTCATGGGGATTCAGTGTTCAGAAATATCTTCCCATATGAAAGAAAAAGCTCAGTAAGAATATAATGAAGAGAGGCAGGAAGCTAGAGAAACTTATAAATGGATCTGCAGACTAAGCATTTGGCAGTTGGTTCATATCAGCATTTCTTTGAAATGAATTTGAACTACGAAACTCTTAGGTTCAGTTCTGTTCGTAGCTGGTGTGAGTACAGAGGAGTGTAAATGAAGACGGTAGAGTTATGCTGAGTTTAGGTTAATGTTAAACACCTCAGTGTATCTGTTTAATGAACTTACTATATGATTCCTTTGTGAAAATCCAGTGATTCCTCCTAAAAAAAAAAGTTATTCCATTATGCTCCTGTTCTGATAATTTTGTTCCTCTCTCTTTTCTCTCTCATTTATATTTTTAAAACTTCTGTAACTCCTATTTTGTGCTTCAAAGATGTAGCCGGAGTTCCAAATTTGTGCAGATTATTCCGCTTTATTATCCACCTGCCATCAAAGGGCAGCCCTGCTGGGCTGTGGCACACTGGATCAGAGACGCTGGCTCCATGCAATGTTCTGGGCATGGAAAGTAAGAAAGTATCTTGCTGAAAGAGAGTAATGGGGGAGTTCAGTAGCGAGAATGCGAGTTCCTGTCGTGCAAATTACTACACGCTCTAGGTCTGGTCAAAAGTGCCATTAAATCTTCAGTGCTCAAGAGGATCTTCAATGATGTGTTAAATTCAAAGGTTTCTAAATTTAGAAGTTTTTCTTTTGTTATAAAACATGTTAGAAATGAGGTTTTTTTCTTCTACAGCGTAAAAAAAAAAAAAAACACAAAAACCCAAAACCAAACAACAAACCAAACATCACCCTGCAAGCTATTTTCTATAGAATGCCACAGAAGCTGTGGATCCCTTAATTTGTTGCTTAAACACCAACATTTTTAGTTTAAACACCAACAACTTTGTTTAGTTGGCTTTTTGTGGTACATCTACCCAGAAAGTCTTCCCTAGAGAGGGCTTCTCCCACTATCTGAGATGATTTTCTCAAATGCTGCCCAGGGGCTCGTTTTTCTTCTCGTTGTATTTGTATGGCCTATACAAATATAGTGGATTCATTTTCTGCAAAATCAAAGAGTAATAATTACAGACAAAGGCCCTGAATCTGTAAATGTGTATATTTTATGTGTCAAAAGTGGATTTTGGAGCAATTGGTGTCTAGTGGCTTTTGTCGATGTTGCCTGGCTTGTAAGTGCTCAGGCTCATGATTAGAGAGGAGCTGTACTTCTGTCCCTGCCCTTGTCTTAGTATCTCCTTTCGGGTATCAGATGTACATTCACCTCTGGAAATGGGTTTCCTTTCATGTCAGATCAGATCCTGGCCTGTCTGCTTGAGTTCATTCTGCCAGAAGTTTTCTTCAAGAGTCTGTCACCAGCAGTACATGGTGACCAGGCATCCATCCCCTAATCCAATTTTGCCTTTAGTTTAATAGAAGCTAAAGAAAATGTTAAAACATCAAACAGTTCATGCATGTCTTTTTTTGATGACGGGCCACTTCTCCCTCTGTGGTGGCCCAGGCAGGCCTTTGCTGAACTCTTATGGTGTTACAGGTCTGAGACCACGGCTCTTTAAAGAAGAGTTGCTCTTACTAAAGGGAAGCTTTCATATTAAGCTGTTGGGGTTCCTTTCTCTTTCTCTGCAGAGATGTGAGTTATCTTGCCTCATTTATTACTTCTCTGTTTATTTTTTACAGATAGCCCTCATTTAAGGTTAAAACCAAACAGTAAATATCCCAAAATGCGTGTCAATATTCAATATTCTGTAATTGTTAAGGGACAAGGCCAAGGCATTATACTGAGTGCTTCTGGAAAAAAAACCAGGCCCAGGGCATCTTAAGCTGCTCGCTCCCAAATCAGTAGCTGTTTCTGAAAAATCAGCTGTGTATTTCCAGCTTCTTTTTAACCTCACTGAATGTTAAATATTAGCCTCTCTCCAGGACAGGCTGTCAGAGGTAGACAACTGTCTTTGCACAGCCACCTCCTCTGGAAGCAATCGCTATACCTTTGGAAAACTCCTTGGCCAAGTGGGTGTCAGCATTAAGTGCTGGGGGTTTTAGAAGGTGGTGTCAAGAAGAGCATAGGACTGAGTTCCACACCTGGGATTTAGAAGATTCTGCAGGAGGCCAAAGGGAGGAAAGACAGCAAAGCAGCGGAGAAATTAAAATCAATTAGGTGTAGAAGGAAGAGCAATGGCGATGGCTGAAAATAGCACAGGCCCCAGTTGTGAAGGTAACTGTGACAAGACATAGCTTGCTTTATATTCCAGGATGATCTGTTAAAGGCAGCTGTGCGTGAACATCGCTAAAAGACCCACTCGAAGTCTTAACCTGATCCCTTGGTCCATGTGCCTATAATTAAAAACAGAAGTGAGGCCTATGATGCTGTGTGGAGAAGAGTATCTAGGCCTGGTGTGCTAAGTCTGCGCCCTGTGTCTTCTAAGGTGGATAAGGTGATATTGTTCCTCTAATTTGTCATCTATAGTTTGGATTAGGAATAATTCACTTTCTAAGGGTTTGCTGTTTTAACACCAACAATAATCGCAAAACATCAAAGAGTTTCAGATTACAAGATGCTGTGGAAGAGCTTTGGCTGGCTGATGTCACACAGATGAATATAGCTTTCCTCGTGGATTTAAAAAATCACCTCTAAGGCAAAGGACGTGAAATGACCAAGGTTTTCCCTGTGGTTCCTCTTCCCTTCTGCTAGGTATCTAACATAAAGATCATCAGGCCTGAGGTTATTAATTGCTTCTCAATTAGTTTGAAATCCTCTGGATCCAAAGCTTTTCCTTTTTTAATGCTTAGCTTTTTTTTTTTTTTTTAATCTCCTAGCACTATAACAACTGTGGGCTTCGAGGCTTTATTCAAAGTTAAATTAAAAATTTTAGCTTTTTATGGGGGCTGCATTCTGTGTACGAGCTGTCTCATTGTTTGTCCATCTGTGAAGCTTCACTGTAAGCGGGTGCCTGGCGCCCGCTGCGTATCAGTAACTGTATACAGCGATGTGGGCTGTATCATGTATCCGAGCTGGTATTTCAGCCTCCTCTTAATGTCTGAAGAGTTTTAATTGGACAAAAGGCCAATTTCAAGTTTGACAATTTTTACTGGAACCAGTGCTGAACACAGAGCACGGTGATGTTTGTGTACATTCGACAAGAGGGCAACATATTTTTGTAGGTTAAAAATGGTCATTTTCCACATCCTCATATACAAAATAGATAAAATGTGAGCTAAGCTTGAACCTCTTCAGCTTGTCTCCTATTTCTGTGTAGAGGTTCTGCTCCTCTAAAGTGTAGAGGAAGAGCTGTCCATGTTAATGAAGCCTTCCAGGACATTGGCATGGTGTGGACTGATGTAGGTACGCTTTCATTTAAAGCAGGAGTCTGTCTCTCAATGTGTTAAAACTGCACCTCGTCCTGTGTTCTCACTCAGATGAAGGAACCGGAGTTCAGCTGGCACCGGACTTGACTATTTTGGCTGATAAGGTTTAGTGTAAACAAATGCAGGTCTGTGAATTATCTGGCATGAGGATCAGTTAGGGGTGCTGGCTTCCTATAGCCTTAATCTAGTTGGCCTAAATGATTTATAAACTGGCAACATGATAAATGTTGTTTTAAGTGGACAAATCACATTGAAGAGGTGTAACTTTCTGTCAGTATGTAACATGACCGCTTCTCTTAGGGGAAGAATAACAATCACAAAGAGCAGTAAGGGTAACAGGATCACAAGTAGGCATATTCCTTCTCTACAGCATAAATCATTAGAAGGGCACTTCTTTCTTTCCTCTTTGCTTGTCCTTCTTCGTCCTTTCTTTTTTTTTTTTTTTGGTGCTATTTTCTAGCACTTCCATATCATTTTGGAAAGCTAAACCCTCCACTTGATTTGTGCTGCAGTTTCTTCATAAATCTATGAAGCTTGTCTCCATCAAGCTGTATTTTCCATTAAAATATGGTTCCCAGGTGATTTCCAATACTATGAAAAACATGTAGCCATAAGTCTTTCACTGATTGTTTATTATCTGTTTAGGTGCTCCTGAGGATTTTGACAGCTAGGACTTGTATCATATGTAATGTAATAAAAGCGGATGTCTTCAGCATAACAGGGATAGCTGGCCTTTCCTTTCTGTCTGCCAGGGCTGTACTTGTTTTCTATGTGTGGTGTGGGTTTTTTTTTAACATGAAACTTTGGATCTGCTCCAAATCAGGTCAGTTTAAACTTTGTGTTTTCTTTGCTATATAGATGAACAAAAAAACCCAAAAGAAAATCCAAACAAAGCACAACAAAAGCTTTCCTGTTATAAACAGCACAGGAAGCAGTAATGACAAAGCTAGTATTTACTCTGGTGGAGGAGTAGATTTACTGTAGCTGGTTCCCAGCATGGACACACTGTTCCACCTCTGATTGCAGGAAATGCAGCAGGACATTCTGTACGTCTGTCTTGGATGTGTGTAACAAGCATGTTGTGAGATGCAATGTATAAAGCTCTTTGCAGTAGCTGCAAGAGATTAATGCTTTAAGCTACTGGTCCATGGTGAAGTTTGTGAAAACTGATAGGAATTGGTTAATAATGTCTATCTGTAGGGAAAAGTGCAGCTCTTTTGCAGGCAAAGTTCACTCTGGCCTTAAAGGGAACTTTGCATTGGGATTATAGGATCAACACTGCTTATCTGGTAGTACGCAGTAAGGCTGGGCAAGGAATAAAACCTTACCTAAACTCTAACAGCATATTGGGAGTTCAGTTCGTCAAGTCTCTGTATACCACCTCTATTACCAAAAGAGATGTTGCATTTTCCTGGCCTCTGTGCTGGCATGTGCGATGCATTGCAAGAAAAACCGTAGCCAGCCTGCCAGGGGGCTCTGGAAGGCTTTCGCTTAGGAAAGTTTGACAGGCCCCATCACAGAGGGAAGGGAAAGAGGAGACTGTCTTGGAGGTGGGTGAGGAGATGAGGAGCGGGCTAGCATGTATTTGCTGACCCTGTGGTTAGTATCACGTTGTCTTGTATGTTGCCTCATCATTTCCCCATCAATGGAACAGAGAAGTATTGATTATTACTATAAACCGGTGCAGGACTCAGAAGGAAAACAACTAATAATTATTAGCAAGATTTGCAATTTAAAGGTTGGCTTTATAAAAAGCAAGCAAAATGATTCACTATGGCCAGGAAAACTACCCAGCTTGGATTCCAGTGCCCTTATAATATGGAATGTCCTCTCCCTGCCTTGCAAAGAGATGTCCTTCCCAACAGTATTCATGCAGTGGTTAAGTAGATTTGATATAACCTTGGGTTTGCATTGTATCTTCTCCAGTTGGACCTCAGAACTGGTTGTCCAATGAGAAACTACCGTTTCCTAAATGCTTGGTAAAGCACTTAATTGTGAAAATAACTGGTTTACCTCACAACATCAATTTGAAAAATTACTCATTAATTTTTGAGGTGCAGCCGCCTTCCCTGGAGGACAGAACTACTGATCTCATCTGTACCTAAAACCTTGGCTTTGTTTGCTAGCAGGCGTGTCTGATCTGCAAATGAAATTTGGCTTACCGTCTCCGTTTCCTTATAAACACCCTTGACTGCACCTTTGGCAGAACACATGATAATTAAACAGTTGGGGCTTATACTACGCAGGCTGAACAGACCTGGCAGGGAAGAGTTTAGATGACTAGCATGCCACACAGAAATATTATGTTTCCCTCTACTTTCCAGTGGCATTTACTAGCAAAGTAAAGTTGAAACTCTCAAAGAGCTGTGTGAGCTTAAAATGTTTGGGTTTGTTTCTTATTATTTGCTTATTATATCATTATTTAAGCCTAAATTATCTATGCAGATAGTAGACAAATATGTCAACATAAACAAAGCACAGGGATTTGAAGGGGCTGAGATCTGAATCAGAACCACTACCTGAGAAATGCTTTTGTTACCTACAAGCGTTTTAAAGCATTCAGATCTTGTTTAAATATACTGGATGGTTCAAATCCTCCAGAGGCAGTTAACAGCAGAGTTCCACCAATGCAAACCCCATCGATAGACATGCTAGACACATTTTTCACTGTAAGAGGTTATGCTTTGTCAGAACTGAAATAACTTCAACTGCTGCAAACTGATTTTTTAGTAGTTGTTTTAATATATTTTGTTTTCAAAACAAAATTCTGTTGGATCTTTGTTTCCACTGGATGCTGGCCATAACTAGCTAAGTAATTCCACATGGAGACCTCTGGTTTCCTCAATTCTGATCTTCTGTATTGCTTGTAGTCTACAGAATTGCTATTCTTTACCCTCAGTCTTGACGGTTAGGGATTCCATGTTCTGAGACTCGGCCTTCCTTTTCTCCACGACATCCAAGGAATGTTCTAAGGCATATCAGGGAAATTGGACCAGGCTGTCCTGAGGTTTCCCAAAGCCATGCATAAGGTGTACAAAGGTTCTTCATTCCAGTAGTTGACTGGCTTCCAAATTTACTGCCCATGTGTTCTTTCATCCTTAGTTTATAATTTTAGCACTGATTCACTCCTGAAATGAAAACCTCTTAAAGAGCAAAGGCTGATGCAGATAAAACCCTCTGGGTTATGATCCATTCATTTTGAGCCAAATGGCCTGCTCGTTAATGTCATTTGCCTTATGACCAATTACTAGATATTTCCTTATTAAGCAGAAAATCACTTTTGCCCGGTGTTGTAAACTAGCTTAACAGCACTTCACCTTCTTATGCATCATAGCAGTTGGAAAAAGAAAATTGGGAATGTAGGGTTCATTTACTGGCTAGTTCAGCATTTGAGAATGTCCTTTTTTTAAATTTAATTTTAGTTTTAGATGAAAGTGGATAGTCAGAATGTTCGTCTTACCTCAGTAGGGACATTAAAACTGGAAGATGTCAGAGCTTTAGCTCTGATAGTCTAAAAGGATGTTATACCTGAATGTCTTGGTGCTGTTGTTTTTGGTGTTGCAAGACTGAACCCACCACCTTGGGAGAAAGAAAAAGCTTTAATTCACTGGTTGTCTTTCTTGCCCTGACGCCCTTTTCCGAGCCAGGCCTGCAAGCTCTGTTCCATCTGCCCTGGTGCACCAGGCTTTCCTGGCTGCCTATGGGGTTCTTGTAGTCCCTTAAGGACTATGTGGGTTTGGAAGCAACCTGCTTCCTCCAATTTTGAACATCCATGTTATGCCATTCTTTTTTCAAATAAGGTCCTGTGATTATATGGCCTGTGCTGTTCCTCTTGGCTGTTCCGGGAAATTGTCATTCTCAGCTTTCCTAACCCCTGATTATGTATTCCCCCTTTTCCCTTGTCAGAGAAGAATAATTGCTCTATATTTTGGGTGTTTGCATGCAGCATTCAGTCTGTATTTACTAAATATACATATTCACAGATTTAGACAACAGCCACCTTTTCCTAGTTGAGCAAACGGTGTGCTTTTAGCTTCCTGTCCTAGAATATGTTCTTCATGCCCCTGAACTTCAACTCTCCTTCTGTGTCTGTTTCAGTTTGAATTTGCCTTAATTCTGATACCTTAGATGAGGGGATCCATACCCAATACTCCAGGCCCACGTAGTGCAGAAAATTGCCCCATCTTCCTGGGGCTGAACATGCCTTGACTCGTGTTCTAGGATCGTGTTTCACTTCTTTGTGGCCGCATCACCAAGCTTGCTTGCCGTCTTGAGAATGACAAATATGCCCAGGTCATCCACCGTCACTGCCAGCTGAGATGTTCGCACTTCACTGCAAAGTTGTTATTGGTCCCTAAAAGCATTCACTTTTTTACGTTGTTATTTTTTTAGCAGTATTTCCAAATCTCTAGCTCATCCTTTTGTTCTTGTGGAAGACACCCAGCTTTCCCTGTACACTGACACAGCCTTCCTGGGGCTGAAGCACAGTTACACTTACACCTTTGTAGTTTGTGTTTAGGAGAATAGATCCATTACCTCCAGCGAGATTGTGGTCTGCAGTAGATAGCAAATGTATGGTCAGAGGAGGTACCAAGAAGATCTCTGTAGCCGGTTACGAGTGTGAACAGTCACTTCCAGATATGTGTGGACGTTTCCCAGCAGCAGGTTACAGCTAATATACTCTCACAGTGGCTTTGAAAGAATCCTGTGCTCTGGACTAATCTATCTGATGGAACAGGATGAGTTTCAACTACTAAACCCTCCCTCCTGAGGCCAAACACTTTAAAGTAAGATCTGATGCAGATCCTTATCCTAGGACTGTCAATAACGTCTTCAGAGCACGTCACCTCTTTTTCCTTTCAAATGTAGTTTATTCATTTACTGATGTTTCCAAGTCAGCCAGCAGTTAATATTACAGTATTGTGTAAATTGGGTGGAGCTGATTTAATTAATAAATAGCACAGAGTTTAGTTAAAAATTTACATGGGTATTGCCAGTGACAGCATGCAAAAGTCATAACCAGGACCCCTCCTCCTATGCACAAATGAAGAATTTGGTTATAAATTTCCCAAAGATTAAAGTTGAGATTCCTTTTTGTGTGTCTTCTGACTCTGGAGCTTTCATGTTTCAGGCTTTTCTGCACTACTGTGAGCCCTAGCAGAAACCTCCTTTGTTTAAATGCTAATTGAGATTCTCACGTAAGCTCACTTGGCTACAGGGCTTGCAACTTTTTAACAAAGTTAAACCAACAAAATCCAAGAAGATGCAGTGAAAATAATGAAATATTACTTTTTTTTTTTTACCCCCCCCTAAAAATTTGATCTTTGCATAGGTAGGCTTAGAAATATTTCTCTCTCCATTTCTTGCTGTGACCAAAGATATTTCCCCAGCTGGTGATGCTTCTGAGTAATATGTGGAGTGCTGCACAATAAGAAGTTGACCTACTTGGCAGCAAACATTTGAAATGTGGGTTTGATGCTGCAAAGGGGTTTGTGCACATGGGCACTACCACCAACATGCAGTTGGGACTCCAGGGTTGGATTTAATAAAGGAGATGCAGCCTGAATTGTAGTAGGAGTGCGGTTTCCATTGTCCAGAATGATAGGCTTTTGCATTCCTTATTGTGTTTATGAAAATTATTCAATGCTGTGAATAATTCAGGGAACTTCAAGATTATTGGGCTGGCTTTTTAATCTTGTGTTTTGTTTTGCTTTTAAACACATTCATTTTCAAACTTGTGGTTTCCAAATGGCAACAACTGTCATTTCTCTCAGGCATAACTCAATTAAGGGAAGTCTCATGACACTCCATATTTTTTGGTTTATATGTAGAATTTTCCTGTCAAGAATAATAACGTTTTCTGGTGTGAGTTCTTGGGTTTGCAAAGTTGGAATGTGTTTTCTATGGGTTCTCATCATTTTTCATGCTAGGGTGAACATTGCTGGTTTGCGCTTTGGATATTTGTTAAAGCAAACACAAAAAAGAGGTGAAAAGTTAATAAGTATAAAAATTAGGAATGAATGTTACAAGGAATTTCCAAGTATTTGCCTGGCCCCGGCTCTAGCACATCCTCTGCTTACGCCGGAACAATTGGTCTTACTTTAAACATTCACATTGGAGCAGCTGGATTCATTATTGAACCAACTATCAAGAACCAAGGGATATGGCCTTTATCAAATTTAATAAACCTTTGAGGACTGCAGAAAGAATACACTTGTCTTTAAAGATCAGCCTGTTCAAATGAAAACTAAACAGAAACTCGGATCAAATTCTTGCTTGTAGATGCACTGTGAAAGCCAGCTGTTCGGTGTTTTGCAATAGAAATTAGTAATTTTAACAAAGCATTATATTTCTTTTGATGGCCTACAATGTTAATTCTCTCTTTTTTTTTCTTTTTTTTTTTTTTTTTCATCTCCTTTGACATGGAGATCAGAATCTGGCCTATATGTTGTAATATGGTAAGAGGAGTATACAAATACCAGCATGTCTAAATATGTGAATACAAGTCAGGCTATTAATTCAGAGAGCCTTGCCACATTTATTAATGTTCTACGTTATGAGATTAAAGCTATAACATAGAGTTATGTGAATTATAAACATCTCTTTAGCAAGTCATATATTAACCATAATAATTTTTAAAGGGTGGAGTGTAATTTATTGAACATTGTAAGAAAAAATAAGGTAAATGAGTTAGCTCAGGGGTGGGGCGGCAGCAAACTGCTTGTGGAGACTCTTACTCCCTGAGGTGATAGAGGTTAAATGCATTACAGAGCTTATAGGCTCGCTCCCCAGGGAGAACGGGGGCCAGACGTTTCTAGCTGACATGTCAAGGACACCGCACATTTGCCCTCCTGACTAATGGTAAGATACTGAGCTGATAGCAAGGTTGCAGTGGCAATTTTCAGAGAGAAAAATGGAACACAATAGGTGGCTCCTAATTAGAGAGGAGGGCAATATGCTGGGACAGTCTTAGCATTTCAGAGGTCCGCTAACTGAAGGCATAGTGAGCCTGAGACCATTAATGCATTCAAGCATTCGTGGCCAAGAAGCCGTTTTAGGTGAAGTTTCCACAAACAAGCATTCTCCAGTTTAACCTTCAAAAGGAAAGCTTGCACGTCAAACTCAGGCCTGGTCCTGCACCATTGAAACCAGCATGCTTCTAGCAACTGGTTATATAGACAGGTTTTCTCTCGCGAGTTTCCACCCTAAATCAATAACTTTACTTAAGAGTAAAGGGACAGATACGTAGAAACAGGAGGGAGGGATACAATACAGTGATGGAGGGGGGGCGTGTCGATGGATATACGCTTGAAAGAAGATGCCTGGGGAATGGTGGGATTACTGTGTGAAGGAGAGAAGGTTGTACGGAGATCAGAGTATAGCAGTGAGTAGAGGGAGGATTTGGAGTAGGCAAGTGGAAGTGCAAGAGGGATGGGAAACCAGGAAGGAGCAGCCCTAGTCAATCCCAGTGTCATGACTCAAAACAAAAGTTATTTCATATTAAATTTGGGAACTCCAGACTCTTAAAAAACCCCCCACCGCCTGCGTGGTGGAAGTGGAGATCTTCTAGCTAGCAGATGCTGCACGGTAACATATTAATGAGGCTTGGACCTGGAGAAACACAGCAAGCCAAAGCTCTGATTCCTACTTGTAAAGCTATTTTACTGCAGCTATTTAAGTCTCATCAGAAAGTGATTTGTTTCTTTTTATATCCTTCTAACATCACTCTTCACGGAAGTCCCAGGTACAGAGGGGATTACATAGGTAAGCAGATAGTCTCAGAATATGGAGCACGCTTAGGAGACCGGTACTGCTTCTTTATGAAAAATCTCTTGACAAGTCTTAAACATTGTCCTGAAGAGCTTGATGAGAAAATGAGGGCATAATAGATAACATGAGAAAAAGAAGGACTTAAAGAAGACCAGCACTGTTCCATTATTTTCTGCTGTATTGAGACAGACCTTCTAACAGAGGAAGTGAGAGGGTGAAGGTGTGGGTTTTACATGTTGGCAAGAACTGGTTTTGAGCTTAGCTGCTTGGTAGCAGAGACCTGCAAAATGTTGCAACAGATCACACCGAAAGTTGTGTGAAAGGAAACGCTCCATTGATTTAGGTAGGCGACACTCACACAGCAACAAAAAGCATGTACCTGCTGCTCCTCTGCCAGGCTCCTGCCTTTCCAGCTACCTCTCTCGCCCAACAAGCCTCAAGAATGCACACTCCCTTAATCCTCTGCTGGGAGGTTTGGGGCTTGGTGGAAGAAAGGACCTTTAGCAGAAGGAGGGAGGGTTGTTTGGAGAATGAAATTCAGTAAACTCCAACCTCCAAGTGAACCTGCCGGGACTGATTTGCTGCCAGCCCCTGGGAACAAAACTGCAGCGCTCAGTTCCTGAATCCCATCAGCTCCCACAGCCTGGAGGGTTCACACTGCTCTATCTGGCACCTCTTCCCGTGTCAGAACAAGGCATTGTGTGTGCTATTTCAACATGCTTCTGGTTTTGTTCTAACTGCCAAGAAACACTGGTCGTGTCTTTATGAAATGATTGAGGAGTATTTGCTCATACAAATTATTTGTTTTAAGAGTTTAGTAATTAAATGTCAACACGCAGTGTTGGTGTCTAAAAAGCTCTGGGGTGAAAGCCCTGCTCTAACTTGAAACTATAATACAGTGTTTCTCTTCTCTCAAAACACATTTGTTTGGAACACCCTATTCAGTAGAACGCATCTCGCTGTAACATGCACGGTCTTTGGCCTTCAAAGGCACCCTTGTGCAAAGGGCGTGTTGCATTAATTTGTTCAGCCAATTTAGGGTGTGTGGCATTAATTTGTTTGGCCAATTTGTTTAGAATCTGGCAGAGCATCGGCACCCAGTGCAATGTATGTGCATAATGCCTGTGTCATCTCTACACCAGATCTCAAGAGCAAGAGATTTACTGCGCGATGCCTGGCCACACCTTGAGTCCGTGCTCAGGAGAAACAAAGGTAGGAACCGAAGTGAGAAGGTGCTTGTTGAGGGCAAGTATGAAAATGCTTTTTATACTCTGAATGACTGGTTTCCACACGCACTGCCTGAGTTGCGGGCGTAAGTTACGGTTTGAGTGCCATTCACTGCCATCACTGGCTGTGGTCACCTGGGACACAGCGGGTAACAGTCATACCCGTGGGAAGCCCCGCTCTACCTCAGTGGAAAGTCACACAAGTCAATATGAAATGGCAGCCTTTTGGTACAATAGTGTGTAGCTCATTGCCGATTGTTAATGCTGTGCCCATCGAGCTTTTGATTTGCATAGAAATAATTTATTTTAATCCTATATAATTTTGTATGATGCTTCTCTCTTATTCTTGTTTCCTGTAATGCTCAAGATGGGTGGCAATGTACTTTCCAAAATATTTCTTTGGAAGGATCAGCTAGTTATAATTATAAATTACAAAAGTGACCCAGGTCTTATTTAAAAGTAAGCAACCATTGCTTAAAATGTGAGCACCCATGGACTTCAACGGGAGCTTCCAGACCTCCAGCACAAGGCTTTACATTGAACTGTTGATGAAAATCCTTGTCTTAATTTTTTTTTTTCCTGAACAGGCATCAAGGCCTGGGATTAGAGCTGATGGGAAAGACTATAACATTTTCTGTTTTCCGTTAAAAATTATTGTTCAAAAAAGGCTACAATACCAGCTAGTTTTCTTCAGAATTTAGGCTAAATGTCCTGAGATTTGTGCTGTCGTTCTGGGAACACATCTGTATTCTGAGAAAGACAGGCAGTGAGGGCAATGATATCATGGCAGAGCTTTTGCTTGACTCAAGTCATATTTTTCACCCTGCGTGCCCACACCGCTGAATTTCACAGAGTAGGTAAGTGCAACAAAGGGTATCAGGTCTAGATGTGTATCCATCTACATCTTCATATACACATACATATTGTGAGCTGCTGTCAAATAATGGAGTCGAGTGGGGATTTTGTGAAGTTTGTAAAGAAGTCCTTACAGAGTGCTTTAGGAAGACGTGCAGTCGGCAGGCTTATTCACTGGGCACCTGGGAGTGAGGTGTCACTGAGATGCTAGCGACTGGCACATGTGCTTTCCACAGCATGCGCGAAATACCAAAAAAAAAGCAGGTGTGCAGAGATGCTTCCGTTTCCCAGAATAAGACTGCACATTTCAGAGTGCGTTAAGGATACTAACGGATGACCTACAGTGAGCTATGCGCTGTGCAATCTAAAGCCAAGGGCTTTATGTCAGGCTTAGAGATTTTGAATGGTAACACACTTTTCAAAGAGCCTCAAAGTAATTAGCCTTTCGCTCCAAGTTGACACACTTACACTTTTAATATCAAGAATAAGAAAAAAGACTAAGGCTTCTAACCTCAAATCCATAGCAGCTTAGGCACTTTCACCTCGCTGGTTTTGTTATGACAGCTCTTTGTTTGGCTGATAGTGAGTGGTGTTTTGAATAGAAGTGCTTTTGCTGCGTGCTTTGCTACTTTCCCGTAATAAGGGAGGACTTGGAGGTTATGCAGCAAGGTGCTAATTGACATTAACACTCAAGACAGGAAATGCTGACACAATTTAAAATTAACATCCTGTCAATATACTGCTGACCTGTGTTAAATGTGTGCTTTGTCAAACTTTCAGAATTAGATTTTAATACAGAAACAGCCTAATGCTGGGAGTATTGCTGGTCTTGAGAAAACTACATTTAACACAGTGAGAAGTCACCCAACTGTTTTCCATTTTAGCTTACCTTTTCTCAAAGAGGGAAAGTTAAATTTTGCCCCCAAAGGTCAAATATATATAAAGCAGTCTAAGAGAGCTAAAAATGATACCGTATTTGTTCATGATCAGTTACCAGAAGAAACTGTCCTTCAGTTCTCAGTTTATTTCAAGAGTTGCCTTACCAATGACGATGATTCCTGGAAATGGATTTTACAAAAGACTGTAGTAGGTACATGGCATCTTGCACCAAACCTGGATATCCTGGCAACCTAGCTATAAATTAAAATGAAAAAAAGGCTGGCAGAAAAAAAAACCCATACAGCAACAGACCATAAAAGTGGCTCCTTTGCAAATGCATTATTCATTCCTTAGCAAAGCAGCTACGAGGATATTTCGACTTCCTAATGACTCCTAGGAGAATTGGAGAAGGGAAAATGGTGTCGTGCCACTAGTTCTCCAAAAAAACCTAGTAACCAGGTGATGCGGTGGTATTTATCAATTGTCATTAAAAGGTACACAAGTAATCTTAAAGCACAGTGCAGCTCTGGGACGATACTGTACTTTTCCTTTTGTTTATGGATGATAGTAGCTAATTTCATCATAAACTGTCCCATTGACTGCTCTCGTGAGGAGCTCTGGTGGTACCTGCACAGCGAGTGGCCCACTCACTAACTGTTGCACGGCTCTGAAGAAACAAATGGTGCTGTCTGCTGTCAAGCAAGTCAGAGCCTTCCCTTTGGAAAGGTGGAAGGCACGAGTCGGAATAATGCCGAATAAGAGAAACAGAGCCTGCTTGGGTGCGGTCTGATCTGTGGAGGAGGCTGTTTGCTGAACATTAATCAGAGGTTGTCCCAGGCGCTAGGAACAGCACAAAAAAAGGCACGATGCCAGGAAAAGGTGATGAAGAAAAAGGAAGCAATCAGAGAAGATTGGGCTGCGTGGAAGGAGCAGGAGGTGGAGCAAGACAGTTTGAAATGAGATGTTGGTAAGGGCAGACCTGTGCAGGCTCAGAGAGTGTGGAAATGTTTCAGGAAGGTGGTGCAAGCTACATATCACTCCTGGCAAACTTTCTCTAAGAAAACAGTAAGTGGGTGGCCCGTTGCTATATGCACTTCCCACTGACGGTTCCTGGGAGCAGGCCAATATTGTGCGTTGCAGTTAAGGTTACAGTGAGACTGGAAAAATATTGGCTGTAGCCCTGGTTCTGCAAATTGTTTGCACAGGGCATCTATTGTCGTTAATAACCGAGCGCTCTGAAAGGCGGCTGTTTCAGATCGTGTGTGTGAAATGGTGGAAGGTGCTTCCACGGGGAGACACTGCTCCACTGGAAAGTGATTCTTTAGCTGCCACATTAGGTGGAAAATCTCTAAAGCAACAGCGACCAGGTGATCTTATCCCATGTTACAAGGTACTAGTCGGGCTTGTAGGACGGCTGCTCTGAGCTGGGCCAGAAGAAAATGAAAATTTTAAATGGAACATACGTTAGAGGCTTGGACCTTTTCTATGAAATCGTTTGGCAAAGGACTCTCAGAGCAAAATAGTCACCATCAAATGGGCTGTGTTTTGCTCTGTTTCAGTCCCTTCCCACAAAAAAGAAAGGATTCTTATTTCCCATTTTTCTTGTACAAAACCAGAGCAATTTCTTAGTAAGGAGCTCAGCTGTCATGGTCACACTGTGCTCTTGGGGAGAAAAAAAATTGCCTTCCACTACAAAATGTTTACATTGGCTGCCGAGGTTTCTCCCGATTTCCTCTGTTGGGAATGAATAATTAAGAAGTGAACTGAGAGGTGAAAAAGGCCTCTATGTGTTTAAGTCTAATGTCACAGCTTTCCAAGGACAAAGCTTTTAGTACATAGAAAGGTTTCTCTGTCAAGCAGATGAATTCAATAGCTAAGCAAGACGCCAAGAAGAGGAGTCAAACAAAGCAGAGAATTCCCAGTAGGAAGCTTTTAGTATGCACTTACGACAGGTATTGCATGAAATGGATGCAGAGCACACATATGTGGGACGCACAGGCAACACACATAAGGTGTTAATAGTCTAAGCTGATGCCAAGGAAGAAAAAGAGCAGACAGGGTCAGCTACTGTTTCCTGAGCTAAATGTTCCTTTTCTTATGGTGGTCAGAGCCAGGGGTAGTTTTACAATGTGCAAAACATGCACTTGTAATTAAAATGAAACTTACCCTGACAGAGAAAGGGGATGGCGAGTGTTGACCTCACATGCGGCATCTGTAGAGCATTTGGGGACACGTTCTTTCAGCAAAAGTGATGTTGGCTTTCGATATTCTTTTTTAATAAAAGGTGAATGGGAATGAAGTCCTGTGTTAATTTGTATGCACTGCAGGAAGCCATTTCTCAGGAGGAGGCAGTGCCAATGCTACTTTAGAATAGAGAACTATCCCTGTATGTTTTTTAATTTTCCATCCTTCTGTTTAAAAATACGGGTGTTGCCATTGCTTGTAAATGGTGGAAATTAAAACAGTAAATAGGAGAAAGAAAAAACAGAAAGGTTTTACTTATCTGTTCTGCTTGTTTTCTGCTGTTAGGCTTTTCAATGCTGTGTTCACTATTTAGGCAGGTAGATTCCCAGTCTACCTTACTAGCGCATCTACCCAAGTTTGGCTTGTAAATCCCTTTGGAAATCTGCCCTTTTGAAATGAGTCTTGGAATAGGAGCCACTGAAAACTTTGTCCATTTTCAGACACACTTTGGCTGATATAGGTGGGCCTACAGAGAGAAAGTGGGTAATTTCTGTGTCAGAACCAGTGTGCCACCGACCCTCCTCAATGGTGGCTGGAAAGGCAGTCCGTATGAATACGGAGGCTGAGATCCTCAGCTGCTGAGTCGTGGCTTGAGCTGTGCTTTTCTTCTTGCCTGGGGGAAAAATCTCTTCCCTGGTCTTTTGAATTTAAGATTCCTGGGGAGGACGGGAAAGTCTGCTCCCTGCTCCCAGCCCTCCTAGACTTTTTAATCTCCTGCACTAACCAGAGAATCAACAAGTATATCATCTTCCTTGCAGTGAGATAAGATCCTTTAAGAGGTAGAGCGCTCTGCCTTCCAACAAACTCATGCATAATAGGTTAATTCAGAGCGTGCAGATATCTGTGCGTGTTGGGCAAATGGAGAGCTGGGGGGATTCTTTTTATTCCTGCCATTCTCTTAGCATTGGCTAGTGAGTGCAGGTTGAACGTACGACTTTACATTGCGGAGCACCTCTCCATCACCCGGGCCTTTTGTCAATTCACCAAATGTGACAATTACAGCATTTCAGAGATGAGACTTTCTAATCCTATTACTCATTCATCAACCTGCGGATGATAGCAGAAGCCAGATCGAACAGTGCCAAAAGAGCAGTGAGGAGCCTTCTCCAGTGCTGTGAAACTAGGCTTAGCTCAGGCACAATAGGTGTGTAATTTAAGGTTTTGTTGAGCTGAAATCCAATCACATACTTGACTGGTAGATCACAGAAAGACACAGACAAAAAGAATGAGATAATTCTACCTCACACAAACACTTGAATCCGGCTTTGACTTAATAACAAGTGTGTGATCAACCTTACACCGTTTCTTTCTTTTTTTTTTTATTTGAACCTAGTGATGGGATGGCACTGAAATACTTTACCTACTTGGATATCAGCCAATAATATTAAAGAAAAAAAAACAAACCAAAACAACAAACCACTAGAAGGAAACGGAGGAACTTGCTTAGACTAATAAATGGAAAAAGTACAGATGCTCGTTATGTGAAAGATAATATGAAAATGTAACTTCTGGGCCTAGCTCAGTGCTGTCTTGTCAGCGTCTGGTATCTATTGCTTTCCCAAGGGTGGAGGGGATCTAGCAGAAATATGAGGAGAACAAAGCTAAAACAGTTAAACCTTGACTATAGAAGGAAAAAGTATGCTGTGAACCTTACCGCACTCTCTCTCTTGCAACTAAAATATGCCTTTTACTTTGTCCTGTTTCTGACACATGCTGCAATTGCAAGAGGAATGGTGGGAGCTCTTGTGGGAGGGTGAGGCGGGTGCCGAGGTGCTGCAGCCGTGTGCCGCTGCAGGTCACACAACCGTGTGCAGGGCAGTGGGGACGTGAGGGGGAGGAATGACGGTCTTAACCACTATCTTTTGTGGAAACAGGAAAGCAGATTCACTCTAGTCTATGTTTAGAGGCAGCTTTCCATTAGATAGTGTATTATTTAGGTTGTCTTGTAAAAGAGTGTTCAATACAGCCTGCTCTAGGAGTGGCCTTTCTATATTAACAAAATAAAATATACAGCATGTAAGTTAAAAGTTTTGGTAGGAAAAAACTCTCTGCAATAGGAACATTCGCATTTATGTCCATCACCATCATCAGTGCTGTTCTTCCGTATAGTGTAGCCGTCCAGCTTCTCTGGCCAACTGAAAGTCCTCTGTCAAGACCGAACTTCAAAAACCACTTTTCCATAGTTTTGGTGTCCACCTTGAGCTTTTTGAACTAACAAGTTCAGTGGGAGTAACTGCATGAAATTTGGTACTAGCTTGTGGGTGTCATGAGCTGAACACTCAGAAATACACAGACCCCAAACCAGAGGAGAAATTAAAAAAAAGTAGTGCAAACTCACTGCTAGGAAAAATGGCAAAAAGGTTTAATGACTCAGGTCTGGCAGAGGAGCAAGTGCTCTAGTATAGTGGTTGAAAAAGTAGGGTTTTTTTAAAGTTTGCAGATCAAGAAATGCCTTCGAGCCACATGACTTGATATGTAAGGCTCTAAATGCCTTAAATCCAGTTACATGAGCATTGGGTCACTAACATGCAATCACCACGATGGCAACCCACGAATGTGGGCTGGGCACAACACATGTGGAAGCCAGTTGTCAGAGCTAATCTGCAGCAACAGGTAACACTTGCACTGTCCTTGTGCCAAAACAAAGGAGCCAAGCCCTGGTGTCAGTAATGCAGAGACTGGGGGGAAAAAAAAAAAAAAAAAAAAAGAAACAAACCAAAACCAACAAGAAGCTCAGAGAGACAAAAAGGAAGGGGAATCCTGGGGGTCAAAGAGTTAAAATGCAGTTTGAAGCTTGGCATTAGTCATAAGAGACCAAAATCCAGGCAATGTTTTGCTAAGGAAAAAGTAAATAAATTACCAATTTGCAGGATATTAGACTAAAAAGCATACAGAAATAACATCAATGGAAAGATTTATTTTTTTTTAAGTGAATTGGTGGAGGGAAATCCCACAACAATGAAACTCATATTCAAACATGACACAGAGAGAGAGAGAGAGATTTTCAATGGTTCATAGGAATGTGAGGAGATTGAGATATGTTCCAAACAGAGGGGGGAAAAAAGAAGATATCTACAACACAGTATAATCTGAGAAGCTCAAATGGAGTCTAATGTGGTTCCCAAACTGCAGAGATCTCATAAACACAGAGATTTCATTCAGCAATATAAACTCTGACATTTGACCAGACAATTGCCTTGGGGGCATTAGCTAAAATAGCCTCAGCTTTAAAATTGAAATATGAACTTCTGAAAGCTTTGGTAGTTGCTTTCCAGTGTCACTGAGACAACCAATATGAATAGTGGCTGCTGGATATATCAGCATCCCTAATTTAGGAAGAGGCTGGCGATTTTGGCTATGTTTAGCTGCAGAAACCCTCTCATCTGCAAACGTTCTTTCCCTTTGGTTTGCATACGTAGGTAGCTCAGCTGTCTTTCACCAACATGAAGACAGGTATAGTTTTCACCACCCTTTTTGCCTGTCAAGAAGCCAAACAACATGGTCGTTAATGGTGCGTAGCAGAGTTAGTGCTCTGGGGCGGTGATGCTGCTCCTGGGTGATCACAAGGGTGATCCCGGAGAGGCTGGATCCTTCTGTGGCTTAGGTAGTGTCTGTGCAGGGTGGCACGGAGGTCGCTGTCATCTTCCATGTTCGGAGGAGGAGGCATCAGGCATGACCCCTCCTGCTTGGCACATGGGTTTTATAATTCCTTTTTCTGGTTGAATACAGTGTGGGTTCCTTTGTGCTGCGAGCCTCAGCCCACGAGTGGCAGCCCAGTGCGGAGCAGACCCTGGGGGTGAGCGGCGGTTGCCAGAACAAATGCAATTGTCAGTGGTCTCTGGGGGCTGCAAGTGCTCTCGGTGGGAGTTGTTTGATGTTGCTGACCCCACACTGCATCAGGAGGAGGAGGAGGAAACTGTGTTCAGCACTATCTGTATAAGTACATCTGCTAACGACTTGTGCCTGGTAAGGTGTAAATGTATGCACAGGTCAGCACTTCAGCAATGCTCTCCCTTTGTAGGCATGCATGCACACTGCTACTCTATTTTTAATAGCCGTGCTCTTTTCATGATGTTATACGGCTCCAAAATCCTACCCAGATTAACAGTGAGAAGGTTTTGTTGCTGCTGGCTTCTCGATATCCTGGAGGAACAAGAATGGTGCTGGTTTCAGTTTGCTTTAGACTATGCAGGTGAGCATCTGCTTGTCTGCGTAAGGCCCTGACCCATCTGTCCTTTAGCTACCAAATCAACTGCCAGGACAGCTATGTGATTGTCCTGCTTTGTGATACAATAAAGACAACGAGCTAAACCAGCTTCCAGATCATGCTGTCTTCCTGACCACGAAGTAACTTGCTTTGTGTGCTCCCAATGCAAGGAGAACGTAAGGACCTGTTTGGTAATATTGTCAGTATGGTCCTTCAGACTCCATGGGCTCATTCTCTCCCCACACCAGCTCGGTGTGTTGCAGGTCTCAGCTGACTTCTGCAAGACAGCATGAAGGGAGGAGAGTCAGCTTGGTAACCGTCACCCATGTACTGCACATCTGTGGCCAGATGTTGGTTGCGGGGGGGGGGGGGGGGGGGGCTCTGTGAGAGACCCATGGGGCTGCCCCATGCCAGACGCAGCTGAACTGTCTCTGCAACAGTCCCATCGCAGGGCACAGCTGACCCCATCAGTGAAGCTGGTGGCACCTCTGTGAAAATGTGTTTAAGAAGGGGCAGAATGCTGCACAGGCAGTGGTGGAACGAGGGGAAAAAAGTGTGAGAAACAGCCTTGAGAGCACCAAAGTCAGAGAGGAAGGAGGGGGAGGAGATCCTGCAAGCGCTGGAGCAGATATTTCCCTGCAGCACACAGGGAGGACCACAGTAGAGTGGGTATTTCTCTGCAGCCATGGAGGTATTTCCTGGCAGTCCACAGAGAGAACTGCAGTGGAGAAGATTTTTCCCTGTAGCCCATGGAGGACTATGCCAGTGCAGGTATCCACAGTGCAGCCCATGGAGGCCCCCATGCTGGAGCAGGTGGACATTCCCTGAAGGAACTGCTGCCCATAGAGATGCTGTGCAGGAGCAGGTTCTCCTGGTACGAGCAGCAGCCCCCATGAAGACTCCATGCAGGAGCAGATTTGGCCTGAAGTACTACAGCCCATGGAAGGATCCACGCTGGAGCAGGGGAAAAGTGTGAGGAGGAAGGAGTGACAGAGAGGAATTGCTATGGACTGACTGCAACCCCCTGTTCCCCGTTCCCTCTGCGCTGCTCAGGCGATGTAGAGGAGTTGGGAATGAAGGAGCAAAATTGAGCCTGGGAAAAAGGGGTGGCATGGGGGAAGGTGTTTTAGTTTTTGTTTCTCATTATCCAAATCTATTTTAATTGTCAATAAATTAAATTAATTTTCCCCAAGTCCAGCCTGTGACAATAACCGGTAAGCGATCTCCCTGTCTTTATCTTGACCTGTGAGCTTTTCCATCTTATTTTCTCCTCCTGTGCTGTTGAGGAGGGGGAGTGAGAGAGCATCTGAGTGGGCATCTGTCCACAGTCAACCCATCACAACAATATGAGTTTCAGTGGGAAGGTGGATCTGAAGTTGAGCTGTATAACTTTAACTAAGAAGCATAAATTAAATATTCTCGTGTCTACCCGCAGTGCGCAGAGTGTTCAGTTTTGGCACTCTCCAGACGGTAAGGTGGAATATATGTTATAATGCAAAAAGCCTGGTCCTTCCAAGAAGTCTGGTCCTTCCCTAACATCTCAAATCTAAGCAGCCGGGACAAACGCCGCTTCTTCCCCCTTGCTTCTCTTCTGCCCTCCCTTTGCCTTCTGTGGCCCTCTGCAAACCTGTGTGAGAAGTGGCAGACCCAGCTGCCTCGCTAAAGCCCTGCTCTCTGCAGTAGCCTTTAAAAGGTCAGCCGCCATGGGCCGCTGGTGGCTGGTTTCGCAAGACTCCTTTCTTTTTGTCTTCATGCTCTTTCCCTTGGTTCCTTGTCAAACTCTAAGAAAAGCTCTTCAGGGCCATAGAACTGGGGGCAGGTTTGGCCTCAAAGAAATTTAAGTACCATGTTTCTGTCTCTGTAGATCCCAGATCATTGCTGTCTGTTGCTGTAAAGTGTCAGACTCTGTATTGGTTGGTAACTAACAGCAACAACACTTAACGAAGTTGAGTGAGGATGATGTTTAAGCATTTCTTATCCTAAGGAGCTACCATGGCAGCTGTGGAAGGCTCCTACAGTCTGGGTGTGCTCTCAATAACCTCTCTCACTATGGTTCACATTAAAAATTTTGATTATCTGTCAGACTGCTGCTCCCTTTCTCTTGAGCTATCAGAGTTGCAACACTCTGTAGAAGTCATTTACTTGCCAGCGGTACCGTTAGCCCTTTGTGAACAATTAAGCTGAGGTCGGAGGTTGTAATATATCAAATTTGCGGACCGTATTAAATTTTATTTTTACTGAAAGGAACTTTTTGTCTCTTTTATCAGGAGGAAAATTAAGCTGTGAAATGGAATTCCATCAGGCTGTCTACTGTGAAGCCCTGTGGCTTTAGCAAAGGGGCAGCAGTGGTCAGAAATGACACTCAAAAGGTAAATTTATTTCTTTTTTATTAAAAAGGATAAGTTATGACCTGTACAGTATATCTTAAAGAAGGAGGGAAGTTAACACGATACACTGTATTTTACTGTTTCTTATAAAAAGCCTGATCTTGCAACGTGCAGAGTTCTGGATGGAAAGGAAAGGGGGTCCCGAGCTACCACTGAAGCTGCAGAATATGGATGTACCCACCCTCCATGTCTGCCCCACTGGCAGCAGCCTCTGTTTCTGCTTATTAGATGAAATGTTGGAGGTTCTGTTATGCTCCAAAAAGGGCATGGAAGTGTGAGCTAAATATTCCACCTGTCTAATTGTAAATGGATGGGGGGGTCCGGATAGGCTTTTGGAAAGCATTTTCTGTTTCATTCTGGAGTTGAAAGTTTCTTGAGGTAAAGTTTTTAAAACTGTTGAAAACAAAACTTCAGCATGGGCCTCTTCTCTCACCAAACCCACAAGGAGTTTTGCCATTTTGGGTCACTTTCAAAAGTTCTGTTCAAATTTACTATCTTTGTGAATTTTTGCCATTCTAAAGAATTTTTATTTATTTCATATAATCATAGAATGGTTTAGGTTGGAAAGGACCTTGAAGATCATCAAGTTCCAACCCCCCTGCCATAGGCAGGCACACCTCCCACTAGACCAGGTTGCCCGAGGCCACGTCCAGCCTGGCCTTGAACACCTCCAGGGATGGGGCCTCAACAGCCTCTCTGTGCAACCTGGGACAGTGCCTCACCACCCTCAAAGTGAAAAACTTCTTCCTAATGTTTAATCTGAACCTGCCCTCTTCCAGTTTAAAGCTATTCCCCCTCGTCCTATTGCTACATGCCCTAGTAAAAAGTCCTTCCCCAGCTCTCCTGTAGGCCCCCTTTAGGTACTGGAAGGCCGCAATAAGATCTCCCCGGAGCCTTCTCTTCTCCAGGCTGAACAGCCCCAACTCTTTCAGCCTCTCCTCATAGGAGAGGTGGTCCAGCCCTCAGATCATCCTTGTGGCTCTCCTCTGGACATGCTCCAGCAGGTCCATGTCCTTCTTATGTTGGAGACTCCAGAGCTGGATGCAATACTCCAGGTAGGGTCTCACGAGAGTGGAGTAGAGGGGCAGAATCACCTCCTTTGACCTGCTGGCCACACTTCTTTTGATGCAGCCCAGGATACGGTTGGCCTTCTGGGCTGCGATTGCACATTGCTGGCTCATGTTGAGCTTCTCGTCAATCAGCACCCCCAGGTCCTTCTCCTCAGGGCTGCTCTCCAGCCATTCCCTGCCGAGCCTGTATTTGTGCTTGGGATTGCCCCGACCCAGATGTAAGACCTTGCACTTGGCCTTGTTGAACTGCATGAGGTTGGCTTGGGCCCACCTCTCCATCCTGTCCAGGTCCCTCTGGATGCATCCCTCCCCCCCAGCGTGTCTATCTTGCCAAACAGCTTGGTATCATCGGCAAACTTGCTGAGGGTGCACTTGACCCCACTGTCCATGTCACTGACAAAGATGTTGAACAGTACAGATCCCAGTACCAATCCCTGAGGAACGCCACTCATCACTGTTCTCCACTTGGACATCGAGCTGTTGACCGCAACTCTTTGAGTGCGACCATCCAGCCAGTTCTTTATCCACCGAGTGGTCCATTTGTTGAATCCATGTTTCTTCAATTTAGAGACCAGGATATCGTGTGGGACAGTGTCAAACGCTTTGCACAAGCCCAAGTAGATGACATCAGTTGATCTTCCCTTGTCCACTGCTGCTGTAACCCCTTTGTAGAAGGCCACCAAATTTAACAAATGGAGACCCTGTGTCATTCCCTAGTTTCCAGAGAGCAGACATTTTGTGATCTAAACACCAAGTTAGAAATTCCCAGACCTGCTGGATAACCGGTCAGCACCCAGCCAGGCTGACGCTGCCTTTCACCTCTCCAGGGTTATATTCTGTTGTTTAGGGGAAGCATTGTCTTTTGGACCTGAACATGCAAGTATGTTCTTGCTCTCTTCATATGGATATAAGGTAGCCCTTTTGGTCTTGCATGTATATCAAAATATATGTGTGAACGTCAGTATCTTGCGTGCTGATCTTGTTGCTGTTTACGCAACCTGCTCTGTTTGCGTGCAGCTGGCCAGCTGTGATTTACACATGGACATGTTTGATTTTGTGCACAGTGGCTGATAATATCAAATTAGGCTGCAAAGATCCAACGACCTTTTCATTTTTCTGTAAGATTAAAAGTTTTCCCTTGCTATATTTGGCGTGGATTTCTCCTCCCCTCTTTGCTGCACAGTGTTATGTTCCACTCATCCATACCTCCTGTGTTTCCACCCTAAAGAAGGCGGAATTTCAACAGCAAGAAAAGGGATTCTATTGTGCTCAGTATAATTTGAAAAACACCCTGTGGGATGAATTGTGCAATTTTAATATTCATTATCTCCAATGTAGACAATAGAGTAGACCGTAGTAGGAAAGACTGATTAGCAGATCACTGAAGATAGTTTTTCAACTTGGCACATTATTTGGTGATAAGCGAATAAAACAGTTTCTCAAGACCTGAATCTTTGCTATTCAAAAATGCATTGTAATGGCTGTGTGGGAACCAACCTTCAGTAAGCACATACATGGGAGCTCACGAGCCATGCGTAGACAGAACTTACTTGCTTTATAAGTCTTAGGCCTTACTGGTTAGCAGCTGAGACCAAGCGATTGCTCTTGCTCCCCCCAGCTCTAAATGAAAGACTGGTTCAGAAGGGAGAGGGGAAGGGGAGCACGCAATCAGTCCGTAAAGTGAATGGTAGTGTTTTAATTACAATTCTATTGTTATTCTTCCTGTTTGGCTCTTTGGGGTTGTGTAGTTTGCATATTCATTCCTTTAGTTCTCACAAAGGTTTTGTTGTTGGTTTTTTAGTTTGGCAAAAGTTTGACTCCAAAAAGAGGGCAAACTTATTATTAACAGGCTATAAGGGAAAGAAAGAAAGAAAAAAGGGCTGTTTTCCCTATATTCAGAGATTTCTGCAAGGTAAGGATGTAAGGTGGGTATAATTTTGTGGAAATAGAGATACAAAGATTTTCTGTAGACAAATGCAAGTGAAATTATGTGTGGCAGCGCAATTTGGGAGTGTAATGAAATTTAGCTGAGCAAAAAACCCCTCTAACCGTCACCCAATGCAATCGAAGTGAACTGATAATGTTTATAAAGCCTGCAGTACTTGCCAGTTCCCTTTTTCAAATGAAGCTTTCCAGGGTATTCGTTCTGTTAAAAGCTTCAGTGAAATACAGCACTATATACTGGGTTAATTCCTTTCCCGCAGAAGACGTATATTCACAATATTTTTTGTTTGTTTCTTTTTAGCAAATAACACGTAATTCATAGCAGACTTCCAGCTCCTGTGAAAGAGAGAAGATGCTTTTGCGTCACGCAACCTTTGCATCGGAGGAAGTAAGTCGATCTCCTTGTAGAAACACTATCACAACTACAACCTTCTTGACTAGTTCTTTATGTCCTTCTGTCAAGCATTATTCTCATTACATGGACACTTCTCAAGGTTTTGTGTCAGTATGGATTAGACTCATAAGAGCACGCTGAGACAGTGCGCGAAGCTGCAATGTCTTCCAACTCCGTGACTGCTTGGAGAGGAAATGGGATTCTGCTTCTTGCTCTGAGGTCAGGACAGTGTTAGAGGTTTTTCTTCAAGCCTAACCCAACCTCAGGTATTCTTGGGAGATGCACATGTACTGGAGCCGACTGGGGCAGTGCATGAGCATAGACCAGGGCTTGGAAAATGGGGTTAAGGTTGATCTGAGGAATGTTTTCTTTCACTGTAGAGTTATAAAGCCGTGACAGTCAATTCGAGCAGCAGCGCTCTGATGCCTTCGCAAAATTACGGCGTTCTCTGCACCTACTAAACATGATCAGGGAGCGGGGGGAGTCCACTGCAGACTCCACTCATGTAAGCTGTCTCCAGCTGTCACTAGAGATACTGAAAAGCAAGTCACCATCGCAGGTATTTCCTGCTGCCGTCAGATGATGTGTAGTGACTAAAAGGGTTGCCAAGGATGAGAAAAGAACAGGTTGCAACATCCAATATTTAATAAGTGCATCCTGAGATTTTTCAGAGTCATTTCCATATTTATACATACTATATTTTAATATGGCTGTGCTTGCCCATCTACTTTTTTCCCGAACCTATGCTGTCTCCAGGCCTGAGAACTTTGTCTTTGCATTGTGTTCTGTCTCACAGGCATAGTATAATGACAAACCAATTCCCTTGCTTCCTAGTTAATGAATAGTCTCTATTTTTTTCAGGCAGGAGTGCTAAAGAAAGCCTAGCTTTCAGCTATTAAAAATATTCAGTGATATTTATGACAGATTTTCCACTTCTTCTTTCCTGCTACACGTAATCTTCAAGATCATTAAAGGGAAATTCTGAGATTTTCCATGCTCGGTGCTAATGTAGCACTTGTTTCATAATGAAGCTTGAAATGGTGGGTTTTTGCTCTGCACACTATTAATGCTAAAGTCCACATCCTTATCTGATAGAAAACACCAAGAGCTCCACTGAAGTAAATGAAGTTAGGATAATTTGCATCGGTTGGGGATGTGGCCCTATATCTGGTTGACATTATCATGCCTGCTACAGTATAGACACCAGCTGGGGTGCTGTTGTTTCATTACTGTGTGGGGTAGGAGGGGCCTCAGTGGGGGAGAATGAAAGTGGAGAACGGTCATTGCTAGCACAAGTTAGGAATGAGCTGTTTGAAGTCTAAGATTGAAATAAAAAGGAAAACTCACCATAACATTGTGAGATGTAACTGAAAGGACGTGAACTTGGTGAGGTTGCTCCGCTTCATGTTACTCTGGAGGGATTAGCGCTCAGAACAGTTCCTCCAGCCCATGTCTGTGATCAGGGATGGGAAACTTCTCCCATGCCCTGGGGTTTTCAGGTCAAACTAAACTGCTTAGGGGCTGTACCTCAAAGCTGTGTGGAGGCACTAACTATTGCTGTGCAAGATGCCCTGTTTCTCAGGTGGGGCGGCGGGAACCAGTTCTTCAGCAGCTGCGTTGGCTTTCTATTTGCATTTGGATGAAAACCAAGAGGTTGCTTTTTTTCTCCCTGACTTTGAATATAGCTCTCTCTCCTCCTTTAAGCCGCCCTACTTCTTAAACATTGATGCTGTTTGCAGTGCTGTAGCTACCTGGTTCTGGGCTTTTGTTTCAGAACGCTTGTGCCATAATATTCTCCACCTGAGGAGTCTTGCTAGAGGCATTGTCTCCCCTCCAGCCCCAAGCAGAATGTATCTTGTCTCTGTGGCACAATGGAAACTTCTGGGATTGTGGTTCTGGCCAGCATGACTGAAATAGCTGTAAAATACGGTATGCGGTTTTAGTATGTTGCAACTGGGCTCCTTGAGCTGAAGGAAGAGAGCCTATACAGCAAAAGAAATAATGTTTTTACTCAACTTCTTTTTTTTTTTCCCAAATAAATTCTTGCAGTAGTTTTTCATTACTAATCTTCAATAAAATAAACCTTTATAAATACTCGATCCAGCTGCTGTTAAAATAAGAACAGCATTCCTATTGAATTGAATGAGGTTACACTGAGGCTCCAAGTGAAGGTCAATACAATTTTTAGATCCTTCTCACTCCTCCTTGCCTGATCCGGCAGTTACACGTATGAAAGTTGGCCAGCTGTGAGATGGTGATTCAAGAAGGATGGGTATGCCTCAGAATCCATCGCTCCAGCTGGTCTCAGGCTGTTCTGGTGAGCCAGAGGTTTGTGCTCTTCAGCCCAGGGATAGGGAATTACAAATGTGTGCTGAAATAGAAGCCAGAGTTCAGGGTGAGGACACAGTAGAACAAAGCCTATTGGTATGGGAGAATTATAATAAATGGCATGAACAAAGCACGATCATTTCAAATTCTTGCCAAAAGTGACTTGTGATTGTCACTTTTCTTGGGAATATGACCGTGCTACAAAAAAAAAGGGGGGTTGGGGGGGGAGAAGCTGCTGATCTCTTTGGAATTAAAGGTTTAGGATATGACATGGGGAATTAGACATGAGCCTCCCGTTAGCAAGAATGTTGACCTCCGTGCATAGTTCTGAAAATAAACCCTATGTTCAACTCAGTTGGGTTTTTTTCTTCCCCTGAAGAACAGGCTTAGATGTCACTGAGGAGGAGAGTAGATCTCAGGATTGGCAACTTCTGATGTCATTTTCAAATGCAGTTGTAAAACTGTGTGATGACACGTAGGTGTCCGCACCCAAAATATTTACAAATCAAACTGTGTGGGCACTCAGTTTTTATAGTGGCAATAAAATATTGCTTAGTATTTCCTGGTAAATTTTTAGGCCTCAGTAATTGTTATTCAAAAGAGGGGGAAACAGGGAGCTATAGCAGAATTGAGAGTATAATTCCTAAGCCCTGCTTTTTACCATGGATTTACAGTCAAAAGACCGTTCCGTAACGTTCAGGCCCCTTCAACAATCTTTATCATAAGCACGTGCCTTTGGCAGGTAGCTCCACTGAAGTCTGGGCAAGTGATGATGACACTTTGAAGTCAACAGGAGCGTGAGGTGGCAGCAAGACACAATGTGCAGAACACTAAATCGGGACTCGCAACATCAAGTCCCACTGCAGCCCTGGCTGTGATTTGGATTCTCTCAGCCTCGGTTTCCTTCTGTGTAAACAGCGCGCTGATCCCTTTTGTGAAGTTCTTTGACGTCTGCAGAAGAGAAGTACTGTAAAAAGGCTTGCTTGCTATTATGCATGTCTTTAAAACAAAGCTTAATGCTTCAGCGCTTTGCTGGGCTGGGGTGAATACGCTTAGCACTTTGTGTGATCAGGCTGTAGATTACATAGGCAGTGGTTTGTAATAAGAGCCTTATCAGTAACAAAACCCCTTCTGTCATTATCAGACAAGCAACAATCATATTTTAAAATGGTTGCCAAATGTGTTTATTTGAAGATGGTTGTTCCTAGCATGGCTCAAACTATTGTGTGGCAAGTGTTCAATTGCTTCCCACTAAAGCCAACATTTATAGCTTGGAAAACTCTGTTAGATAAATGTCAGTTTCTGCCATAATTTGTGGAATCAATACAAACTGAGTCAAAGAATCACAAACAGTAATGTGAAAATAAAATAATCTGTGTTATGGTTTTTAAGTAAATGATGATAAACTAATAAATGCCATTAGCTGCTGCCATTACTTTGTTGAATTTAGCTGATGTTACTGTGTTGACTTTAAAAGCTATCAGCTTAACTATATAAATCCATTTGACATGTCTTTATTCAGATAAAACTTTAATACTGCAAGTGTAGCAAATTAGATGCAAATGCTCTTTTTATTTTAAGTATATTTAAAGCTGCCTTTTCAATGCAAATTTTACAGGAAATCTCAACAAGCTAGGACAGACATCTTAGCTGTCAGCGTGCAGCACTTTCATTTCGGTCTCAGGCATGGGAGCTGCGTTTTGTCCCTGCAGACTGAGATAATTAAAACTACAGAGAGATGGTTTTAAATATACATGATACACAGTTACTTAAATTGTGGGATAATGCATAAATGCAGCCCTTAACATTTTTGATAGCACAACACTGACCAGATAACATAGCAGAGTGGATTGTAGAGAAAAAAAAAATATTTTTGTGTAAAGAGTTTAATGTTTTTTTACTCTTCACCTGAATTATTGTGGAGGCACTGAAATACCAATTCAAAACCTAGGCTGTGAATGCCCTCATTAACAAGATACTGATACCATTAACTTTTTTCTTTCCTTTTTTTTTTTTTTTCTCTTTTTAAATTATGCTTTAACTTCTTTGTTTTTGAGCAGTCCATAACCTCCTTGGAATAGATATCTATTTCAGCTTTCATTTGCTGAACCCCCTGAATGAGTTTATCCAAACAATGTGAATTTACTCAGATCTTTTTAAAATCCCACATCTCTTGTGGTTGATAAAGCTGACTTTAGCTAAGAAGAGTTGGATCAGGGTGATTTAAATTTCACAGTGAAAATGATAAGGGCTTTACTAGAAATAATAAGCACATTCAAATACTGTCATGGGCAAACAGTTGAATGTGCAGTGAGAAATTTGGCAAGGCTAGTCTTTTTCAGTGTTGATTTAATGAAGGAATGGATAGTAAAATAGAAAAAAAAAAAGAGACTTGCATTCAGAGGTAAACTTATGTTAATTCCATATTAGTAGTTTTGTAAAGCTTTATTCATTAAAAAGCAGCATTAATGCTCTAATAACTTTTAAAATGTCACGCTGTTTAAAGACAACAAAAACCCCAAACCAACCCAGCAGCAAGGGAAGAAGAGGAATCTATTTCGGCAGCTCTCTGCAAACCGGCTGAGTGATACCCTATTATTGTCAGGAACCGCATGTCACTTTGTTGAGCCTGAGGATAACTTGTGTTTCAGGGAAAGAAAAAAAAAAAAAAAAACAAAAAACAAAAAACCAAACCAACAACAACAAAAAAACCAAACCCAAACCACACATCCACTTAAGCTCCAGGGCAGACAATAATGGTCCACAGCTTAAAATCGGTTTTGAACATTCGCCTGTCCATCTGAACAAGAGAGCCTCACCTTTCTCATTCAAATTGGGTGGGGAATCTGCCCGGCCCCGATTGCAGAGGAAGGCTCGTCTGGGGCTGTTACATTTGCAGGATCAAAAGGTTCAAACCTATGAATCCAGATGTGGTTTTGAGTGATGCGGCCGGCGCGGCTATTGAACGGGGCGGGCGGGAGAGGGGCAGCAGGGCAAGGAGCAGGAGGAGAGGGTGTTTTTCGAGGCAGCGGTTCAGACGGTGTACATTCACGGGGTTTGCGTACGGCGAGGAACCCGCCCCCAGCATCAGTGAGGTCTGATCAGTGAGGCATCTGGGGGAAAAAAAATAAAAATCTACTGTGTATGGCACTTGCGAGAAGGGGCGAGCGAGCAGGAAAGGGAAGAAACATCCCTGTGTTGCCAAAGGGCTGAGGTTAAGAATCCCTCTGTGCAATTTAGCAGTTTTTAATTCCTACATTTTAATGCCTCGCAGGCCATTGTGTCAGTCTACTTTAGCTCCTTCCAGGAGCCATCTCGCTGCTGCCAAGTGGATTAGCTCTCCGAGGGGCTGCCGGCTCCCTCCTGCTCAGGGATGGCAGCCCGCAGCCCCCGCGCCCCGCCGCTCGCTCCTCCCCCAAATTTGGGCTTCCGAACTGGCAGCACCAAACGCTGCAGCGGCTCACGGCACCGCCTGACAGGCTCTAAGTGGGATAAGCTTTGTTTTTCACAGGTGCCCCTATGATCTCTCCCCCCCCTTCTTTTTTTTCCCCTTAAGGAAGGTGGTAAAAACCTAATAGAAGGCTTCCTGCCATCAGCGCAGGGGAGAAGCGGTCATTAGCAGACAGGGAGAGATCAATACTCCTGCCCAACCGTCCTGGTTGCAGTTCCAGTCAGTAATTATATAGCTGTTATAAATCCATGAATATCGTGTATAAGGAAAAAGTATTCTCTTCAAAACAGCTTATTTCCATAGTTAATGGCCGGAGAACTACGACTGGCTTTGTCACTGACAACTTCTTTGTGTTTGGTAAACAGATATTGTAGGAATAAAATGATCCTAAGGTTAAAAAAAAAAATACTTGGGAGCTAATATTCCCCCATCCACCATCACACACATATTTCCTGCATTTGGCTCATTACCGGACAAGTATGTCCTTTAAGACCCAGAGATTAATGAGGCATTTTACGAGACTAATACATTTTAAATTTTAACACTGGAGTTAGCATCTATAATTGTACAATTATACGTTCGTTTAGATTTTTTAAAGATAACTAATCACAGGTGACTAGAACTGTGTGAAGAGGCAGAATTTATGTTTCTCCTGCTGTAGGAGTACTAAATCATGCGGGAATTGAAATTGTTTTCCTTATGACAGATAGCTCAGGCAAGATTAGTCAGTCACTGTTTCAGATATAATGCTTTTTTTATTACGCATACTTTATGTGGGACTATTATATTTGTAATGTATATTTCTGCATACAGCAAATTATCTATTGTGTAATGCAAGGACCAAGAAAGAGTATCATTAGTTCTTGCTATCCCGCGGTTTTGAGCAGCTGGTGAAATACATACCAATCATCCAACAGCTAGCTTCGTGTTAACATGTATAACAAAGCCCGAACGACTCCTGTTTGACAGAACTTTACCGTGTAGTAATAAATAAGGCTGAATTATTGATGGTGATAACTGCTAATATTATTATGACCTCAATTAAGTGCTTTTTTTTCAGACACATTAGCAACAAAAGGTCTTCTCTTTGCTCATTGCTGTTTTTTTTCAAGTTCCACTTTACATTAAAATCGAATTGATCAAACCTATTTGCCATTTCGCTGTGAGTGGATAACCATAATGGGTAATCTATCAGCATGGTGCTCCCCTTAAAGCTATTAACACCTTTTGTTGTTTTACTCAAGTTTCTAAACGTGCTGAGAGGTTCAAAAAGGCAAACCCTACAATCTGTTAGGATTGCGCAGAGCTGTGACTTGTGGCACTCTTTTAATTACCATACTTTTTAAACTCTACGGTTAAATACTGATATTTCTGACACTAAGTAAGTCTTTATTTACTTATGAAGCTGTGAGACAGCTAAATTAAAGCTGATTAGCAAGATGGCAGCTCTGCTGCTTGCAGCTGAGGTGAGTTTAGCTGCAGCATGGCATCTCCCCACAGCTCGCTGCTTGACTCTTAGTCACTGGGGCTGAGATCACTCAGCAGCAAGGCAAATAAAGGCAGCTTAGAGTTTTTTGCCCTTTGGCAAATTGGCAAATTGTGTTAGTTACATGGATATGTGTGTACAGCGTGGAGCAGTCTGTTTGTTTGTGAGAGAGCTTTTGTAAGAGGCAGAGGGAGATAATTTCTAGGGACAGGCTGTGTAGTGGGCGTGCTTGGGGAGTTGTGGGATTACGCTCATTAAAAAGTGAGGAACTAATGAAATAATCAGAGGAAGACTGGATAAACTGGAGAATACAAATATGGGCTGGCTGTCGCGGGAAGGTTGTCTCTCTCTTCGCCTGAGCCTCTGTTGAAGATTTCTGCCCTTCTGGAACTATTCCTCAGGTTTGAGCGTCTGGATTTTGGAGATTTGCCTTATTAATACTCGTGTGAGGCTGAATGGCAAAAGACAGAGGGAATTCCTCGTTTACCCGCTCACATCAAACCTAGGCTAAGAGCCCTGTTTGTATATTGCTGATGCAATGGCCAAGCGAGTAGGTGGTGCCTGTGTTCACCAGCACAAAGCCCTGGTGATATTCTTGGTGACAATCTCAACAGAAAAGCCTGGACAGAATAAGCATGGAAGTCCTTTATTCCCTCACGTGTTCTTTTTTTTTTTTTTTTTTTTTTTTTTGTGGAGTGGTTTGTTGTTGTGTTTTGTCTTGTTTTTAATTCTCTCTGTTCATTTGCACCGCTAATAGCATTGGTGAGAGTGTCTTTCTCATGGAGGAGGAGAAGCCCAGCTGGAGCCTTCCCCTGCCGTGGCTTGTGTTGTGGGAGGGAGCTGCTGTCCGCACAGGGCAGAGGCTCCTGTTCTGCTGTGGATTCAGGAGAAGTGGAAACACTTTGCTGGGAACCTTTGTGTGGGGTTTACACAGTGCACGCAGCTTTGGTGAGAGAGCACAGTTCATTTTCCTTAACCAGAAAGGGAGAAGGTGCCTGCCTAGCAGTTGAAATGCAGCCTCAGATCCACGCAAGCCTGTTGCCTGTGTCATTGCATGTGAGAATGAGAGTCTCATGAGTTCATTCATAATTATTCTTATGTCAAATTCTTTTAATTGTAAAGTGCCACAAGTGAAGACAGGGATCCCAGTTCATTGCTGGCACGAGAGTCAGTGCCACTGATTTAAACCAGGTTGCACCTTTTGTGACGTTAATGCCGGCAGTGGTTTGGGCCCTTTTGCTTCTACTTATATAGTGAGTCAAAAGCAGAGTGAAATGAAGAAATATTTATGTTGGCTTCAAAACCAGATTGAAGATAAATTGCTGTTAAGCTCCAGTTCTGTTTAGCTGTTGATACATGTAATATGGCAAATTAATTAAAAGCTTATACTCACAATATATAGGGATTTCAATTGTTTTAAAGTGGCGGTTAGTCTTTCAGCAACTAGAGGATACACACGACTGACTTATTCCAGTAGATCAGTGCTTCCAGAAGCGTGTGTTTAAAGGAGTTTACCACACTTCCAGTTTCTTCATGTCAATCACCTTTTGTGCATTTCTATCTTCTGTTGAACAAACCAGAACTGTCCTTTGCCCATTTTATGAGTGTCCTGCAAAGCCGGGTATGAAATGGGTTGATGACAGCTCATCCATCTCACTGTTTTTGAAAGGGATTCTCCTACTGGACATCATGCAGAGAAGCATTTCTTGAAGCCCACCCACCTAGTACTAGTCCCCCTTCAGGAGAGGTTGCATTTCCTAAGGTGTTTCTTGGAGGGGTAAAGGTGCATCATCAAACAGCAGATTTCTGAAATGTTGACTTTACTGATGCTGTTGTCTTAATATAGGCTGTCGCTTGCACATCAGCTGGAAACAAAAATCAATAAGCAATGAGAATCGGAGTAAAGGGAAAACAGAGAAACAAAATGATGAACAAGAATTCTGTATCTACCCTTATATATTTTGTTCAGCTTGTGTGTGTGTGTTTTACCATTTCACAGGATCAGCAGATCGTCCCTACAGCCTCCTGCTCGCATGAATCGGGACCCTTCCCATTTTGTGAAGGAGGAAACTAAGACACAGTGGTCATGGTAGTAACTGCTCTGACTCCCTCGGGTTTAGCTCCAGAAAGTTGAGGCAACTTGCTCAAGGGCAGTCAGAGTCTGGGTAAAGATGTTCCCAAGTTATCTGTACACATGCTGCCCACAGATCTATGTGTTTGTGGGTGCGTGACGTACACATTTAGTCAGTCAGCAATTGTAAAGAAAGAGACGTGTCACTGTTTAAAAAAAAAAAAAAAAAAAAAAAAAAAAAGGGGGGGGGTGTTTAGCGAGCTCTTGCTCTAATCGAGTTCCTGGAGCTGATGCTTCCACCTCCATCCCGCCTGGGCGTGCGGGGCCGGTGGCGGGCGGTGTCCCGCGGTCCTTTGCCGCAGGGGCCGGCTGGCGGGGCCGGGGCCGTGCGGGTGGCTTGTGGCTTGGAGGGGGTGTCGCAGAGGCAGCGGGGCGTTTACATGACTGACAGTGCCGAAAGCACAGTCGTAAGGTACAGACGGGGGAGGTCATTAATGAAAAGCACCCGAGCAGCCACATCTGCGATTGAATACTCAGTCTTTCAGTCCCTACCGCTGTGTTTACTGCTCCTTAATGTGGCATTGTTTACTCACAATTAACTCTTTACCATTAATTTAACACTCAGACCCTGCTCCGGAGCCCGGGCAGATGTGCTCTGCACACTTGTTTAAGCGGGGCCCTCGTTAGGCAGCAGCGCCCTCCGGCCGCCCTCCCGGCCACCGGCACCGGCACTGGGACCGCTCGCTGCCGCTCCCCGGCCGGCGTGGGAAGCGTTTGATTCTTGTCAGCCTAAATTTCACACCGGAGATAACCCAGCGCTTGAAACCCTGGTGCTGCTTGGAGGAGATAAACATTCCCTCTCCCCCCCCCTTAATTAAAAGGTATCTGTAAATTTAAACGGAGATGGTGGCTATAATAAGTTTTGAACCGGTGACAAATGTCAACAGCAAAAGGCCTGAGATAAGACGATGTCAGATCCGTATGCGGCGATATGTGTCTTCACCCTGCAGTAAGCTGGAGCATCACACCGTGGGGCTTCACGGGTGGTGGTTGTGGTTGACACCAGATAGTTTAAGTAACCCCTAACAGGGGATTCCGGGGAAACGGAGAGAGTGATTTGTGCATGTCTCGTTATGAAGCTGGGGGCTTCAAATGATTTTGAATACTTGGTATTTCCCTAAACTTCTCTTTCGATTCATTTGCCTAAAAGAAAGTAGTACTCCAATGGACATGGTATGTGTATTGATGTGTCCAATATATCTATTCCAAAACTGACAACTGAAGTGATGTCTACCTATAGAATAAGTATAGGTTTCTTTAAAAACTTTCTTTGTCCTTTTCCCTCAGCTCTTTGCTAGTTATATCAGGGCCACTGTAGGCAATTATTTGGAGTATCCAACCTATTCGGTAAGATGTGTAATTATTTCTAGTGGATTGTGTGGATGTGTTTTACGTTAAACACAAGACAGCTAACAAAAAATGGAGGAAAATGGTGGCTGTGGGATTTCATTCCTTACTGGAGCTCGATGCCTCTACACCAGAAACTACGGGAAGTTTGATCTTGAATCAGTCAATCGCTCAATTGCATTGTAGCCCTTTTTTTCTCTCCTCTCTCCTCTCTCCTCTCTCCTCTCTCCTCTCTCCTCTCTCCTCTCTCCTCTCTCCTCTCTCCTCTCTCCTCTCTCCTCTCTCCTCTCTCCTCTCTCCTCTCTCCTCTCTCCTCTCTCCTCTCTCCTCTCTCCTCTCTCCTCTCTCCTCTCTCCTCTCTCCTCTCTCCTCTCTCCTCTCTCCTCTCTCCTCTCTCCTCTCTCCTCTCTCCTCTCTCCTCTCTCCTCTCTCCTCTCTCCTCTCTCCTCTCTCCTCTCTCCTCTCTCCTCTCTCCTCTCTCCTCTCTCCTCTCTCCTCTCTTCTCTTCATCAAGGTGTGAAGTACGTTAGCAAGGTCCAGATTTGCTAACTGGATTGTGGGTGGGAGGTTCTGCCTCGAACTGTGCAGGCCCAGCTGCCCTGTGTAGCTCTGATGTGACAATATTTTCTCCATGCAGAGGAAGCGTGGAGGCAGTGATGTTCCTGCCTGGGAACACACATCCAGTTTCCTCTCCCTCAAAAAAATGTATCTTTCCTTCTTCCTATATCACCTCTACTGAACTTGCCAGAAATGTGTTTGTCATGAAGGTGGATTTGTGTCTTTTTTCACGAGAAAGACCACCTCATTCAGATAACCCGCTGAGGATTCATTTTGGACACTCCTGACTAGTCCCTTACTTAAAGTGGTGAATAAAAAGGGCAGGTCTGCTGTGATCCCCTTTTGGATGCCGGGGCCATCCACTCTGACACTGCAGAGAGATGGTTTAATTTGAATTACTGAGTGTTTATTTAACAAGACAGGAACTCAATCTCTGATTCTGGCTTGGGTTTCCATGATCGGGTCTTTAGGACTTATCTGGTTGGTTATTAGACATGAAGTCTTGTTTTGGGTTTTTTTTTTTTCATAATACTTACATACATGCGACTATAGTAACTACTCAAGAGAGCAGATCATTGCACCCTTTTTGATGAGGTCAGGGTGCAGTTTGCTTTGGTAAGGCATCATTAGAAAACATGGCACAAAAAAAGTGTTTTTTTGAAACAATATAGGTTTAGAATTCCCAAATTCCGCTCGAGGTTAGTGCTGTTCCGTGGCTATTCATAATAATTTTTTATTTATCTATTTTACAATTTTTTCTTACACTAAATTAGCTCCTGTTACATGCTAATTATCTACAATTTTATTACATTATTAGATATTATTTTCAACTCAAACCAGTACTAAAGTCATTATTTCAATTATTTAAAATAGAGCTGCACGAATGATTCAAAGTGAAAAATTTATTTGATCAACTTGCCTTCTTTTGGTAATTGCAGTATATCTACAACCATGTTCAAATTTCTTCAAATTTATTACTAGACAAATACATTGTGCATGTTTTTCTCACTGAATTGATCATAATTTTGAAACTTTGATCTGGAATGTAGGTGGCTTATTTCTGAGCGTCCAAATAAATCAAAAGATATTGTGCCTGTTCTTATAAGGCGAGTCTTATAAGTACTGTGCAAATTTAAAATCTGGTTCCAATAAGTGGTTGTGTTGTACTGATTTGCCTCTTAAATTCACCTGTGAAAAACAGTGAAATCAAATAATTTGAACATGTTTAGGAAGTAAACACAAGAGTCATAAAATGACAGAAGTGATTCTATTTAAACATTTCAAATCAAAATTAATAACATTTTACTTATTAGTGCACTTACCTTTAATTGGTTTCAATTAAAAGAAAAGAAAGTGTACAGATCCCAGGGAAGCTGCAAGGTGCTTCCTTTGCTGCCCTGGAACTGCGTGGCATGGGTTGTCAGTGCTACACGAGTTGTCTTTCTAGTCTCTTTCCAAGACATGGAAAGGGGTGCAGAGCAGTTGCCTTGTACACTTGTGTCAGGTCAATAAACCCCAGTCTGTGGTTTAAAAAAAAGCGATGCACTCACTAATTTTAATTTCTGTGTGCCTTCTAAAATGCCCATTGGCCTATTGCAGGTCCTTAGGAGTAGCTATCTGAGTTGAAAATACATCCTCTGTCTTCCCAAGTCTGTTCCAAGAACTTCCACTGAAATTGCAGGTACTTACAGACCCCCTGCCCATCATTGCCCGTCTCTTGCCATCGTGCTCAACTGCTTCGTTTCATCTTTTTCATAAGCTTGGGATCGGTCATCTAAATGGAGTGACACTGTTGACTTCCCCTGACTGGATGAGCACACTGTGAACGCGCGCTTGTTTCTTGGTGGTACTTCCATACAGCAATACAATGTCTTTATAATTTTTTTTTTTAATATTTTTTTTATTTATTCATTTTTAAGACTAATTACATGATTTAGCAACCCAAGCAACATTTTCCAAAGTAACCTTAGAACCAGGTGGTTGGTGAAGTGTCAGCCTCCGAAACACTCACACCGCAGGCGGCCGGGCAGGGGGGAAGGTGGAGGAGAACAGGCAAGGGAGTGCTCCCGGCCAGCTGTGGCCAGAGGTGCCCAGCTCCAGCGGTGGCTCCAGAAGTTGACAGAAGTTGTCCTCAGTGGGACACGGGAAGCAAAGCGCCGTACTTTGTCAGGCCTGTCATTGCTGCCAGAGAATTACGGGACATTAATCCTTTTGAAATACCCTTGCTAATTCTTGCGGTTTTGTTCCTGGGAGCCCGAGTTTCTCCTCCCTTGAAGCCCACACGTTTTATTAGGTATTGTGAGTGGCTACACCTGCAGTTTTAGATGACTAACGCAAATGTGATAATGGTCGCGATCAGTCAAAGAAAAAGTTCAAAGTTCAAAGGTCAGTCTTTTGTAACCAGCGAGGAAGAGCTATGGGATAATAGCTTGTTAATGTTATTTACCTCATTCAGCTGAAAAACTTTCTGTACCACTCTGTTGTGTCAAGCCATTTTCGTGGGCAATTCTGGGCATTGTCATTTGAATAGGGGTTAAATTATTCCGTTTTGTCATTAAGTGATCCTTGATTGGCAATCCACTACACAATGGGTGATCATTAGGGAAAGGCCATAAAACTGTTACACCATTTAAGAGTGAATGGTGAATGAAGCCAGATTTCTCCAGGACCCGTCTGCCCCCCCCCCCCCCAAACTACAGCTGCCGGAGAAGCAATTTAAAGCAGAAGCATTTAGAGGTTGGGAAGAATAATTTCTTTAATATCTTTCCCTAATTTCCTATCGAAAATATTTACACTGAAATGAACAGTTGGCAAACCTGCTTATAGTTACCTAAAGCGCGTCTAGTATTGGGAGGCCTCCTGATTTTATTTTATCAGTGGAAGTGGTGCTCTATTTCAAACCCAGGCTGTCCAGAGGCGGAAGACTGTATCAGCTCAGAAAGTGAGACTGTATCAGAACATTAGTCTTAAAAATAAAAGTGAACTGTGGCACGTTAGTTTCAGAGAAAATAATGAAAATGAGGCAAAAGCCCAAATAAAATGAGAATTTGAGAATTGGATGACACAGAAGGAAGTGCAACTTGCTTAATGAAAATGCCTCCTAATCCAGAAGCTAACGGTGTTCAAGGCCTGAGCCATGGCTTTTGTGGGCCCCAGGCTGATGGCTACCGTTGAGATTGCAACCCAAAGTCTTCTGTTCTGTCAAGGAATGTGCCAACAGGCCTTGCAGTCCACTCTAAATCACTTAAATTGCCGCAGCGCTTACGGTAGGCCAGAGCTGAGTTTGTACAAGACATAGGTTAGTAAGGCGGTGGTTCTGCGGCGTTAGACCTGTCCAGGTAGGGCTGCTGTGCTCCCCTCTCTTCTCCTTTTTCCCCAGCAGGGTCCCGGCCCTGGCTTGTGCCTAACCCCATGCTGAGCCAGTTCATCCCACCGGAGGAGCAGTGAGGCACAGGATGGGAGCACGTGGCTTAGACAGGACAACACTGGTCCTGGCTTGCATCAGTTAGCTTGTCATGGGACCAACACATGAGAAAGTGCTCACGTTATAGCTAATTGATGGCTTCCATCCGGCTTTGCCTGACTTTACCATCCTTGGTTTCTGCCGTCATGGTGCTCCAGGTGACCCCTGGGGACTGGGTTTTCTAACAGCTGTCCAGATCATTCCAGCCATGCTCTTGGGAACGGTGGTTTTTCCATGCCTGAAAAGCCAACATAGCTTTTAACTAAAACTGCAGAGCTAATTAACTGCTTAGTGATTTGTCCTTGCTTCTTTATATTCCAATTACGATTGCAGCTCATCTCACTTGAGAAAGCACACGCTCTGTGGCCTGCAAAGAGACTTATTTCTTCAACTACAATTAAAGCCAGGATTCTTTCCTAGTAATTAAGGCTATGCTGTTATAGGCTGTGTAAGTGGGCTACAAACAGCCTGCTGTCCACTGGGGAGGCTGTGGACTGAGGCGTGTTCTGTCTGTGTTGTCCTATACCCCCAGATGTGTAGCGAGACACCAAATCTGCAAACATTCACTCTTTTGCTTGACTTGGAAGGATCCATTGTCTTTCAGGGCCTTTGGAGAGTATCATGGTGACGAGTGTATGAGATCAGATGTTGTGCTGTAAATCTGCCTTTAAAAGGGAAAAAAGAAAAGAAATAGGAAAACGTCCACGTTTCTACATTGAAGTTCCAGCATAGCAATAGTCAAAGAAGTTTTGAACAGCAATAGACAAAGGTGTTTTAATAGATTCCGTGTATTTTCCGACATCTGAATTTCCCTTTAAACTTGTACTGGGTAAATGTTACTCAGTTGCCCTTTTAGAAAACAACAATTTGACTTTTTTCCCTCTTTGTATTCTGACAAATATTGGTCTTGATGAGTGCTAAGGGACTAAAAACGCTAAACATCAAAGTGCTCATTATCAACCAGCCAGCTGCACTCCTCGCCGCACCTCCTCATCACACACAAACCTGATCTTTTCTGTGGGGACCGCCCCCCCGAGAGACATGGAACAAGTTCTTCTCTATGCTAACAGTGCACAACATTGTCAAATGATGTGTAATGATTTTATAATGTGAACTAATGCCACTAGGGACCAAACTGAGACTTCTGATTTCATTACACTCACTGCTGAGACTGGTTTGGAATATGAATTTGGGGCAAAGATAAAAGGCTATGCTCATGTCCTTTACCCATCAACCCTCGACCAGTATTATTTGGCCAGGATCCAGACAAGGATCCTGCCTCAGGTATCTCAGGAGAAGAACTTGTGATTTATGTATGTTGCTTTAAAACACTGAGAGCGCAAATAAGTACCTTTTACTAAGTAAACCTTTGTGCCATGATTGAAATCTTAGCGTAAATCAGGATGCGTCATAATCAGGCCTTTGCGGTTCCTAAAAGCTACTGTTTGTTAATACTGGCCTGCAGAGTTTTTGTGTTATGATAGAGGTGAGATTTGTTCTTTCTGTTTGTTTCTAACTAAAATAAATGTGTTAGTTAACCTGTGATTTAGAGATAGCTCTAGAAATAGAAAGGCACTGTACATATGTACACTGTGTACGAAATTTATGGTATATTCTGTTGAACTAAGTAAAGCCTTTTTATACAATGGCAAAAACTTAACCCCGCTAGAAAATGACGTTCCTTTACCTATTATTATCCGTGTTACCATGAAGCCTAGGATACCTGTCTGTTTTAAGTTATTTCATCTTTTGATGTCCTAGGAGACTGTGAAAAATAGAAAAAATGCCATAACATTTTTCTCTAGAATGGATAACATGAGAATTAGCTTCCGTCTTCATTCTCACGTAAGGAAAAAAACCCCAGGCTTTCAGTCAATTTCTGATCTACTGTGAGTATGTCTGGTTCTATTGTTTTCAAGACAGTTTATCCCATTTGTACCAGCAGAAAATGTAGGCCATGCTAGTGACAGCAGTGAGATGAACATCCTGAATATCTAGCTAATTTTCAAATGTAATCTACCTGCTAATGTGTGATATGGGAACTAAGTGTCCTTTGTATATTCTTAAAGCACTTCAGATGCAGGGGGGATAGAAACTAATCCACCTTCGAAGGTAATTATGTTGGGAATTACACTATTTCATGCAGTAAACTGTATTCAGCACCCTGCCCCTTTTTTCCAGCACTGTACCATAGTCGCTATTTTACATACAAGTAAGAGTTAATTGTAAGTAAATTAAATTCAGAAGAAAGGAAGATATAAAAGCATCTAAAATATAAGTGGCGATTAAGCTTGTTTCCTCTTGTGCTTATACATACTGGACAAATGATTTACTTTCATCGTCTAATATATTTAAACTATCTTGGTTGTAGGGGTCAGAGCCACTGTGAGATGGGAGGAAAGACAATACTAATCAAAAGTAAACCATGCCACTTTTTTTCTCTAGTGCCGCTAATCTTAATTGAATCAATCTCATGGCATATGTTGACAGTGAAAGATTGCTCGAACCTGGGAGGCCAAGCTGGACAGAGCTTCCAGAATAAATAAATAAAAAAAAATCTTCCTTAATCATTAATTTGTTCATTCACTCCCATTTGCTTCCATTCTTCAATGTCTTAGAAGATGCACCCCACGCAACCTTCCTCTTTGGCAATCTTTTCCAAGTGTTTCTCCCAATATACTCACGTGTTTTTGAAGAAACTAATTTGCCTGAGATGAATACAGCAGAGATGCTGATCTTTTTTCTTTTCTTTTTTTTTTTAAAGAGAAATGTAGTTGGATTTTATAGAATTGAGCATTTCATGAAAAAGGATAACATTTCTAATGAGCTGCAACAGAACTGGGTTCATTTTGAAGCTGAAATATTTACTGCTAAAGGATATTAGGTAAATTCTACTTAGAGTAGGATGGAGTTGAGGAGCAGTTTACAACCTATTAATGGATTCACAGTAGCCCTAGTCCAATAAAAGTAAGGCAGAGAGGTGAAAATCCCTTGAAGTTGGTGGAAAAACTGGAGAACTTTGTGGCCTTTGGATCAGGTGCCCTGCAAATGTATCTGAGGGTACCATGAATTTATAATAATAAAACCCAATAAATAATTAGCAATATTCTATCAGATTGACTTTTTCTTCAGGATTTTACTGAGGTCGGTAATTTGAAAATTCCCATCAACTTATTTTCATTTTATTGTTATTTTGTTGCTACTAAACAAGCAAACTATACGCACATACACGTGCCTCGTTGCCCAGTTTCCCAGCACTTCATATATACTGCATTATAGGTTTGTCAGCATTACAAAATTACTTAAATCAATTTGTTAACACACAAGATGAAGGCAGGCACTTAGTGTTCTGGTCTTGGTGTCTGCAGATGTTTGCGTTCACTGAATTACAAGTGTGAAAAATCTTAAAAACTTAATGAAATGTGAAAGGGTAGAGGGATCCTTGCAGAACCAGGGCCTTCAAGGCTCCGTTGAAGCCTCTCTAAAGGTAAGGCTAGGTTAGACTTATTCTTTCTAACAAATAGTTGTAATTAAATAATGTTGGTCAGACTGTGAAGTACAAGGAGAAAGGTTTTGATGAACAACACAGTGTTCGTATTTTATGTAATCCATTATGGGCCCACATAATTTAAAACATTGCTATATTGTGCATTAATAAGACTCTCATTGTATGCAATTAAATGGTATTTGAAGATGAAAAGCAGATTTACTGGCAATATGCAATAAAATCTCTAGCATAGTAGCAGAACCTCGCTAGAGTTGTAATTTTTTTGTGCTGAGCATATATTGTCTACACTAGACTTAAATATAACGGTGTGTACATAACATTCACTTATTTTCCCAATACATTTATTCTGTCTATAAAGCAACTCCATTTTATTATTCCATTTGATTTGGGAACGTGCAGACAGAGTTACTCTCTTAAGAGAGATACACTCTTAAGTCATTCCTCAGGGATCGATTGTACTGTATAACTTCTTCCCAAAGCAAGGAAGTCACATTTAACTTTTTACTGTGGCATTTAAAAAAACCCAAATCAAATCTAGTTCTCAGAAATGAAAAATCCTTTATGCTTTAGTAGCCTAAGCCAGTGTCATTTACAAAAATACCCAAGAAATTAAATAGGAAACCCTCAAACCTTTCAAATGACAAATAAATCATTTCATCCATGCTTAAAATCAAGACAGCATGATTGGTAAAGTCTCTTCCTCAAGCCTACCCTCTTTTAAAGTGCCATCTTGTTTTATTTTGATGTATATCTTTATAGCAGAATAATTAACGTTTTACAAATCAGCGATGGTGAAGTTGTTCACATTATTCTGAGGGCAATAAATCCACATGCACATAGTTTTGTATTATAGAGATCATTTAAGTGAGTGTAATTTTAGCATTTTGATGACAGTTTTAGGATCCTACCAAGCAGTGATAAAGCTAGCAGTTATACTATGTGATAATTCTGCCTTTCATTATAATGCAGAGTTTCTCCATACTAAATCAGGCCAAGATGCAAGCTATTACCCCTGGGCAAAATTAATTCATTATGCATGTACGTTATTCCTAAAATTATTGATAATACTTTTCATAACAGTTATTTTTCATGCATTAACTTTTGCAGTTGTCTTAGTATTAAGGATACCTTTATTAGTCTTGAGTATTTCTTGAATAATAAACACAATCTCAGAGCCTCTTATAGTTTCTTTAAGTTGAAAGCTATCGTCAGTTATAATGCTGTAAGTCCACAGTACAATTATGAAGTGGCGTATTAAGCTGCGTTTAAAGAAAACATTAGCAAGAGGGTAATGAATGTCCTGTGCGTCACTGCAGCGGGGTTCAAGACGTGGCCCAGAAACCTTTGTTTGCTGTGAGGAAAGTCAGAAATGATGCTGCTGAAGCTGATTACATTTCACGAGCGTAAACTTGTTACCAGCCTTGTCATCTTCCTTTATACCATATGCGAATGTATCAGCTGCTCAGAAGAGTCAGCGGCCGAAGCCTTTGTCAGTTGGGAATTTCAGCAAGTCGCGAGCTGGGTTTTGCTTTGGCAGAGATGCTCATTTGCAACAGAGGAATTTGAGGCCCGGGCTACACTTTTAGTGGTATCTTAGGCAGTTCTGAGGACATGTGGAGAGGAACGACAATTCCCGAGTAATATATTTCCTTACCCGCTCTTTTATTGCCTTACTCTTGAGATCATTGTGGTCTCTAAGATTAACTACATTGTGCACCGGCAATTTTCAGGGTGGATCTTGTAATTTCTTTCTTTTCTGCCAGATGTTGCATGTGAGATGATGTCATCTCCTCTGTCACTAATTGCCTTGTGAAGCCTGGCCACAAGAGAGGCAACTCAATAGCAACTCAATGTAGGCAGCATGGCATAGGAAGAGGTTTTTGGATCAGTGGGGCTGGATATAAAGTTCAGGGTACATCCTGTATGCTGACAAGGCATTGTCTCTGTGGTGTGGGAAGGGCGGTCAGATGATTCATCTGTTGGGCTTTTGGGGTGCTACAGTGACATCAGCTGTCACTTCCACTCTCACCGATGGTGTGCCCACGACAGAAAATGGGGTGGGCTGGAGGGAATTGTCCCCGATGTCAGGTCTGCCTTGCAGGGCACAGGCTGGACCTGGTGGAGGGAGCGAAGGCAGCGGAACTGGATCTCTCCATTCCCTGGGTGAGCACACGGGAGGAGAGGAAAGGCTCTCTCCGTTGTGTCTCTTCCCGAGCACGTTTGCGTAGAGGGTTGGTACAGTTCAGCCCTAAGTCTCTGTTTCAACATAGCTTATTGTTTAATTAAGAGATAAATTATTGTGTCAGGGTTAGAAAAATGTGATGATTTCTTCATAGAATCACAGAATGGTTTAGGTTGGAAGGGACCTTAAAGATCATCTAGTTCCAACGCCCCTGCCATGGGCAGGGACACCTTCTTCCTTCTTCCCGTCTCCTGGCACATTTACTGGAACAAAATTGTGGTTTATTTTTTCATGTGCCATCTTCTCCACAGGAGCCCAGCACTTCAGTTTCTCCTGGTCTGGTAGCAGAGAGGTTTTGGTCATCTTAGTAGCCATGTACGAGTCAGTCTCAGGAAACGGTCCTCAGCTGGGGTTATGGAGGTCTTATTTAAAAGCTTGAGAACGCGAGTCACCAAAAGGACATAGCGTTAGTGTAAATGGCATTTACTCATTTGTGTTTGTGGGATGGAAGGCCGGTCCTGAGCTGAACAGAGGTGCAGTGCAGCAGCAGGTGGGACCAAAGGAGTTGCACGTCACCTTTATTCTCCTGGGAACCAGTAGCCATTCCAGCTCCAACATGTGTATGTCCTACAAGATCTTTAGCTGTTCCCAGCATGCTATACTTTGGCCTGGATTCATCTCACTTCATTTCAAGGACTTTCTGTGACTATAGAGGCAGCCTAAGGCAACCAGGTTCCCCTTGTAGGGACCTCGCTGACAGGGTACATCTAAGTCTCTTTCCTTAGCCTACTTTCTTGCCTCCTAGTCAGGGATGTGGCTGGAATGAGACAAAGATGGGAAAAGAACTGGCAGGGTGGCAAGAGGAGACGTTTCCCCTCGTTGGCTGAATGGCTCTCATGCCTCCTACGCATCTGAGGAGAAGAGTAAAGGAGTATGAGTGGAAGCGAAAGCCATCCCTCAGCAGGTCCCCATGCTTCCTGTATCTCCCATCTATTTTTAATGAGACACCAAACAGCTGTTGTAAGAACAAGCAGAAGAAGTCAGTGTAACTCCAGCTGATCAAGTAAAACTAGGAAAAGGTCTAGTGTTCGTTAGACATTTTGTTATCTTCCAAGTGTTGTAAGAAGTGCCTTCTTTGGGGAATAACTTCAGAGACTTGGATTTTCATGGTTTACTAACTGTAATAAATAAATCTGAATAAATCCAAACTTCAATGCCAAGGACTGAATCAAACCCACTTATTTTTATACTGAAAATATCCTGGCATTAAAAGGCTTAGCGTGTTGGGCTGTTCTGTTTAACAATGAGGTGAAAAACGGTGCCGATGACTGTAGTAGTAACTAAAAAATGCTAGAACTCTCTTCTGTAGCTTCCCTTAAGGAGATAGTTTGAAGTTGCACGCTCAGACTTTTTCTTCACATGACTAATCCACTCTCCTGTGACCTATCTTTAGTTTGATATTGAATCAGGAACAGGAACTGTAGCTTCAGCTGACCCCAAACATTTAGTTACATTAATCACAGGGTGTTTTTGGACTCTGAGCATACTGAATGAAAGACACTTTCTTTGCGAGACATTGATCAAACAGTCTACAGGTATCAGTACATCGAGGCACATTAATCATCTGGTGCATTATCAGTTCCACCAGGAGAATATGTAAATGTGATTCCTGTCAATGATAAGGGAAAGCAGAATTTATTTTTAAAAGTGGTCCATCTGGAACTGTTGATATAATCTTACCTAAGACAATAGGTTGTAAAGATACATTTTAGCAGGGCTGCCAATGAACGTAAAGAACAAGCAAATTAAAGCTATCACAAAAAAAGGGGAAAAAAGAAGATGATAGTGGCTATACTTCTGTCACTTGTGGGAATTGCTGTTCCACAACACCGTGGAGGAGACTCTTTCTGCTTAAAAAACCTGGTGCAGTTTTATGAAAGCTCTTATAATTGTTCTGTAACCACAAAAGCTTCGTTTAAGAGTGATGCTATTCTTTTCTCTGCTCCAGTGCTCTTGCCCTGGAATACACCTGTGATATACTTGCCTTGTGGCTAAGGATGTGATGCTCATTTTTACTGTGAGACTCTGAGGCAATGGCTCACCTTCGCAGATGGCTCACCTTCGCTCATATTAATGGAGCTGCCTGACTAAAGGATGCAACATGCATCTTGCTGAAAGCGTTTTTGCATAGACCTTCATATATCATTGATTAATTTACTCTATTTATTTGCAAGAAAAATGTCTTTTACTTTTCTTCCCCTCTTCCCCCCGCTTTCGTTTTTCTTCTTTTTTTTCTTTTCTTTTTTTTTAAACCTGTGCCAAATCGGTACTCTGCCAGAGGGGCAACCACACAAATATGTATTCTGTCAGTGTGGGTGTGTGAAAAGCTCATTCCCCTCTCATGAAGACGTGTTTCCTGGCAGAAGTATTTCTTGAGGTCTTTCCTAAGGGGATTAGAGACCTGGGGCAGGGAATTTGGTAGAGAATGAATACATAAACCGGTCATCTCATTTCTATCTTGTCTTTTTTAGTGTTCTTTCCTACTTTCCCAGCATCTTTGGGGTACAAAAGCGGAACAAAGTCCTTCAGGAAGATGAGTGCTTGTCGTTAAAGGATATGGGTCTCGCTAGCTTTTGGTTCCTGAAGACTGGAAGAAATGCAGTGCGATCAGTATGCCAAGGCTAAGGACAGAGCTTGCTTTGGGTCTACTCTCAGCTCTGCGCAAGTCAGGAGGAAGTTCCCCACAGTGAAGGATCACAAAAGATTTTAGGATTTCTAAGAAGTTTGGAGGGCGAGTGGGCCAAATCCTGAAGTTTTTGAGGGAACAGTGCTAAAAAGTATTCTTGAGGGATTAGGGTTATAAAGTCATGTAATTAATGCCTCCTCGTCTTGTAGCCGAAACAAGATCCACAGGATTTACGTTTTCTCACCTTACAGGACAGCATTTGGCTCTATCTTACGGTCAAGGTTATGGTTCTCATTTAAATGTGGAAGAGTTAGGAAAACTTGAACGTAATTGTAATGTGTCTGTATAAACAAAGACATGATTAACTGCATATGCACGATGCTGCCTGGGATGCTAGCAAGGAAAGCAACATACAATTTCTGCACGTGCAAAAAACTCTCTTTTAATGTCCTTCCTTTTGCATGTTTAGTATTTGTCATCACTTTGCAACCATGTGCCCTTCATAGTTATATTTACAAATACTTTACTTGTACTTTTTTTCCAAGGTCAAAGGATTACGTCTGCACATTTCAATCATTAGTCATACAGTCTATTGTAAGTGCCTTATGCATTCCCTTTATCATATCTCACTGTTGAGCAGCATCATAAAATTGCTCTTAAGTGAAAGTGCTTGTTGAAATGCAGGATTTTTGTAGAAATGGCACCAGCTCCCACTGACTAACGTAAGGATAGAGAACATGCCAGTGTGTCCTTGGGACACTCAGTATGTAGCTGCACCTGCACAGATAATACTCTTAATGGTATTTTAATGTAATGTTTTAAAGGTTTTAGGTTTACTATTTAAAGGGAAGAAAATAGGTACAATATTTCTGGTTTGCCTTGCACCTTGTATTTCTGAAAGAGCTTTCAGAAAAAGGCCAGCTACTGACGTTTTTCCTGTGTCCTCTTCTGCTTCTCTAGAGAACACAGCTGGATGTCAGGTAGACGCTATTTATGCAGGAAATCATGTAGGCTTTCAACATGCCATGGACACAGTCAAAACAGTAAAAGAAACTCATGACTTGTTTAGGAAAGGGAGCAAACTATATAGGCTAAACTGGTATGTAATAAATACCACTTATCTCTCAAACTGGGTCACGGGAAGCTTTAGGAACCTGCAGGCCCAATACACTGGGCGAACACACGCCAGCTGAAGTCTTCAGGGAAACCAGGGAGAAGAAAAAGCCCTCAGAGATGACCAGATGACCAGGTTTCTAGAACAAGAAGGAAAACTTATAATGCCTGTAATGGTGGTGGTAGACTTCGACCTGCTGAGCTCAGGACTCCAAGGCCACCCCAGGAGAGCCCAAAAGCTGCTGACATTTCCAGGGTGGCACAGGACACTGGCTAGGTGGCAGAGAGATCCCAGGGCCAAACCCAACCCTGCCTGAGCAGGGGCTGCACATTAAGCAGCTTTTTGCATTGCTAGTGAGAGCTGGAAAGGACAAGTCAGGAGATTGTCATCCGTTGCACGTTATTTCTCTCTTCCTTCCCCTCACCCCTTAGTTTTACTCTTTTTTTCACTCTTTCTTTTACTCTTCTTTCTTTTATTTCTCAGTTATAATATTACAATGGAGTATTTAAGAGTGTCTCTAATGAAACAAGACTTGTGCTGCCAGCAGTCATTTTTTAAGGTGTAATCAACTAACTGATAAAAATAGCTGATTATAGCAGCAAGTTCAGGCCGCAGCAGTAAAGAGAGGCTTAGCGTTTCCGTTACAAGACTCATTATTGAGAGGTTTATAGCTCAGTTATTAAATAGAAGGTGCTGTGAAATTTGGCATTTGTTATTATAGTAGAGAGAAGGTTTTTTTGAGTCCAGTATTTAAAAGTCTGGTTTATTCTATTTAATTCTCATGGTCTATGGGCAGAGAAACAATAAATAATGAGAAAAAATATGTGCTCGTACTAGTGTTAATGGCAAATGTCAAGGGTGGACAAATAGTTTGTAACAGAGCAGAATAAAATTGCTGCCCAGGTCTTGAAAGAGCTGCCCTTTGGGCAACTTTGAGCCCATTACGTAGCAGACAAGCAGAAAGCCAGTACCGTGTAACATGCCCTTGTTGGTTTAGCTGTTGTGGCCCTGAGGTGGCCTGGGTGTTGTAGAGCGGTCTAGGACCAGCACTAGGGCTTGGACATCCCCGGGGGCTTCAGAAATTCTTCTGGATGATGAGGAGTCCACTTCTGAGACCATTTCTTCTGTTTGTTTTTTCTTTTGAGATGGTCTACGTCCTGATTGATACCTTATTAATAATACTCATTGCATCACAGTAGATTCATGTGGTGGCCTAACCCTGGGGAAACGTTCAGAAAATGAAAAAATCGTCTGGTTGTCTGACTCAGACTGCAGAGGTCCTCCGTGGCCACTGCATTCTGGGCCTCGTGCTCTTACAATACAATTTTGTCTTCAGTAGAGGTAAATACAACTTATTCCACATTAGGATCATCTCTTTTAAAGCAAATTTATAGGTTGTTGGAAATTCCATTTGGGGATAATAGAGTGGTGTGTACTATTGGGGATGTATTCAAAGATCCAGAGAAGAGAAGTTAAACTCAGAAGATTAAATGGATATCACTAGAAAAAGAATTATATGAATGTAACATTGAAAGACAATGAAAATAACAAGAGAGATGGAATGCGGAGGGCATACATTTTGTGCTGTGCATTGAATAAGGACATAAAAACATAAAAATCTATAATTTTAACAATGTTATTAGCTTTTAAAAATTGTTTTTAGTGCAGAGGCTGGGCTTGTCTTGACAGTTACTTCCTTTGGGATCACTGCAATGGAGCTATCTCCCGTGTTTGAAAAAGCTTTCCCTTTTTCTTCCCATTTTCCTTTTCCTTTTGAATGAAATATGTGCTCATCTTTAAGAATATGAGCAGCCTCATTTATTGCAACAGAACTACTTATGTGCTTACAGATAAGCAAGTGGGGAAAGGTGTGCAAGAATTGCCTTCTTTTTAATATGTATAAAGGCCTTCAAATAAGAGGTAAGCTGTTTACATTTTTAGTAATGCCAATATCCTATCAGGTCTGGGTGTGTTGCATTTTTTATTTATTTTTTAGCAATTGTGGACTGTGGACTGTTTAATATCCAGTCATTTCCAGGGCTTGAATTTTTCTTTCTCATTTATGTTTCAATGAGTCCTGGGAATATTTTAAGGGTTCTTTTGACATTTCTAAATGGAGGTTCTCTTATCTCAATGTATATATTTCTCTGCCTATGTTTTGCTAGAACGTTGCTTTATTTTTCTTTAATGCTGTAGCTAGTTTTTAAATTTTCTTTACCATTCTGATGTGTTGTTTTTTTTTTTTTTTTTCCTGGGAAAGATGGCTTTTAAAATACAGATGGATATTCAAAAGCCTCCGTTTACTATACCTGAATTGTTCCGGTTTGAGGTGAGCAAATACTAGAGAAATGTTGTTTACTTGAAATTTTCAAAGACGTCCCAAAGGCAGCCACCTGGAAATATTAAAGAGGGAAGGCTAAGGTATTTATGAGAAGCACCGAGGTGGCTCTCTCCATCAGGATCATCCTAAGAGACATTGTTTATAAATGGATTATGAGCTTCAATCGTTTTATTAGGATTTTTATTTGTGCACGTTAAAGCTAGGTGCGTTATAATTGACCCCCGCTTACTGCAATTGCTGAGCGAGTCTGTTCCCCAGCTACCTGAGGACATTTTCATGGCATGCTTGGTACCTGTGTAATTTGGGAATGTGAGTTCACCTTCAATTACGAGTTTGTCTTTTCTTCTAAATAATAAAATACTTCCAGGAATATGGCCGTACATAGGAAATTCCGATCCTGATTTTCCAGCGCCCCTTTTGTTGGCTGTTGTGGACCCGGGCTCTTGACTGCTTCTCTGTCTGGCCACCCTGTTGGAAGGGGAAATGCCTGCGGACTGATGTGAGAGCAGATTGCTGATGAGCTGCCTTGTGCCCTTTAGTTAGTTTTCTGTGGATTTAACTTGACTGGACTGAATGCAGTTGCTTTCATGCGTGCGGAAAAGATGGTTATGTGCAAATTCCCCATTAGACTCCAATCACAAAACCCTTTGAGGAGAAAAGGGTAGATACTTCGCTAGACTTATTGGTTTGAAGATTAACTGTTTGCCTGTGAGTCTGTGGCCTGTGTGCACAGTGACTGTCCGTGGATTACTCGCTCACTGCTGCCTTACACAAGAGCCTGACAAATCACGTGGTTTTAGTGTGCTACCATGTTAAACCATTGCTTTGCTAACACGTCCCTTGGGCTGCAGTCTGGAGACACAAGTCGGAAGATGTTTCCTTGGTTGAATATATGCAGAATGAAAACTATTGCCATTTGAAAGAGTCATCTCACGGGGGGAGGGGAGAAGGGAGAGCGCAGGAGGAGGATAGGATGTTGATTGCGACTGACATGCGCCTTAATATCTGATGTGGCTTTCACACTTGGAAATATTCAGGACTCCATATGTTCCAAAAACCCCACTGAACAGTGCACATAACGTTGCCTTTATCATTCTTTAATCTCAGTTTAATTGCTGTGGTCAAATTACCCCACACTTAATAACCCACAGCTTGGTATATTATTTAATATGGTTGACACATATTTTGTTTTAAATGTCAGTGCTGGTAAAGCCCTGGAGTTGGCAATGCTGCGCATGATAGATGGCAGAGGAGATGGATCATCTGTTCTTTGTCTGTGCTGTTGGTATGTTGGCTGCAACTTTTTCAACTGTGACAGTAGACTCATGCCAAACCCAAAGCTACTGAATGGGTAACATTATCCCTTGTATCTGATGTTTTGTAGCTGATCATTCTCAATTTCTCGGGCTGTTTTTACAGGAATGCGTAATATTATATCACCCAAGTCAAAGTGGCGAACTAGTGTTGTTTCAAATGGGCTGATTTAATTATTTCAGCACCCAGTGGCACCTTTGTTATTAAAGGAGTTTCACAAAGCAGTACGTAGTCTAATTATGAATTTACACAAGAGACCGTAACAGCATCTGCTGGGTAAATAATATACATTTGTAAAATGGTCAAGCTACTAATTTACACAGCCGACCACTGAGACACTGAAAGGCTGTTGCATTCTGTCATGTCAGCTCTCAAATACTTCCAAGCGTTCCCGCTTCTCTTTACAACTGTTAACAAAACAGGGAAAATCACATAACTAAAACTCCCTTCTAGAAAAAACAGTAGTGTTTGGAGTTGGCGTCTCCAGCTGCAATTTCAGTCAAAGCTGCCTTCCTGTCCCCAGCTGGGTAGCAGTGCGTGGAAAGTGTTAGGTCACCTATATTCCAGGGCCGGCATTTACATCAGCACAAGCACGCAGGGTAAGGAGGAGGTGTACGTTTTCATTCTGGATTGCTGGCTCCTGCTCTGTTGGTGCAAATCTGTCCTCGAGCCGGATTAGCTGGTCCCCAGAGGCTTTCTCCCTGCATAGGAGAGCCCAGGCTGGGAGATAAGTGTCGTGGTAACTCCTGTGTCACATCCCTACAACTCTGCTCAGGCTGCAGCCAGGACGTGCTTATCTGAATAATCTTTTCCTACAGTCTTGGTCCCTTGCAGCTTCAAAAGGTAGGTGCCAGTAGCAACGGGTCAGGGGCTGCACTGACTTCTTCTGGAAAGGCTGGTTGGTCCCAGATCTGCAAGTGCAAGCGCGGTTCACCATTGTGAACACTTTGGCCTAATTTTGGCATCTGGGCGTTGATACAGAGGCACAAATTTCCCGCTTCTGAGAACAGCTATAATAGATTCGTGCAGCTCCTGGGTAACAAGATGAAGACAGCTGGGGAGTAAATCGCTGGTGTAAGGTAAAATTTTTGCGAATCAGTGAGACTGACATTCTTAGCCTGGAACCCATTAGTGATTAGCGAGAATAAGATTTAAGATTTCTCAAACCCTCAGCTACATGCAGCTTTGCAAAGTGGAGAGAAGAGGTTTAGCTATGGCTTAGTGCTAAGAAGAGAGGAGCTCAACGTTAGGAAATGCCTTCAGTATCTTAACTATCCATGGAGATGCATTTGGCTACCAAAGCAAAACCAAAGCAAACCAAACCAAACCAAGAAAGGCTGAGGAGAAGGAAATTTAAAGAAGCATTTACTGGGTGATCCTATCTCTTCCTGTGTTTCTGGCACGCAGGAGTTGAGCGCGGAAGGAGAACGTAACGGTTTCATTGCCATCTGTGCAGTAAGATGCCCATCAGCTTCAAGTCTTACATTTTTGCAGGCAGGAAACGGGACAAGCTCTCCCATAGCAAATCCCCCCGTGTTTCCTCACAGCTGTCTCACCTAGGTAAGCCACAGAGCCTTTTCCAGCAATGCTGTGAAAAGATTTATGTCTGCAGTGCAGGAGGAGGTCTCCTTCCCTGTTTAAGTCTGAATTCTACATCAGCAGGCTACAACTGGGGAAGGGAATTTGGACTGGTTTTCCCAAGCGCTCTATTTTCCATTTAAACATCATGCTTAGAAAATGATCCCGTGCCTTCACAACAAAGCTTGTGTTTCACATTAAAAGCACATCCGTGCAGCACTGTTTATCCAAAGAGGAAAGCAGTATAGCTATTTTTCTTGGTTCCATGGGTATAGTATGGGACAAAGACAGGACAAAAGAGTGGGAAAAGTTGCAAACAGGGACTCCGCTTCCTCAAGAAGAGCGATGTTTCACATCAGTCATGCGTCTTGCTCCTACATTTGTGGTGTATTTACTCTCAAAATAATAGCAGAGTGATAGTGGAGAAAGAAATCGCCAGCGCCCTAAAAGGAAAAGACCCTTTTGAAATACATAATATGGGACTGTCAATGTATTGGAAGTCTTCTCCTGATTTATTTATATATAAGATCCTTTTAGCAACTACCTAATTTTAAGCACAGGCTTGTATCCTTTGCTGAATGAGCAGCTGGATCTGTGGAGGATGCAGTTTTTGCATTGACCAGGCAGAAGACACCTTCTGGATAAAGGAATGAAATAGTTATTGATTATTTACATTGTCTCTTTTGCCTCATGTTGCCTTCATATTGAAGGCAACATGGCAATTTGTTGAAGGAGAAATAATTTTTGCCTTGTTCCAGGAAGTAAAGCAGCTTTACAAGGCTCTCAGCTCTTGTTCGAGTGTATCATACCGTTTGTGATGGCTTTATAAACTAAGCATAGCTTGAGAGAGTCGAGGATGAGTCAGCCTGAAAGAAAACACAGAATTAATATTTTACTGTAAATGACTTGGGAGTAAGATTATCCATGAAAATCGGAACTATCACCCGGCTGCGCATAATGAATGGTGGTTGGGGTGGGTAAATGAGGAGCTGAGAGAGAGAAAAACTGTGTTTAAGATGAAAGCTGCTTTCAGCGAAGACAGGATCATAGCAAAAATGTAACAGGAGAAGTGAAATATAATTAGGAACGTGACATTAATACTGGATTTGCAGAATGTTGCCTAACAGGTGGGTGGAGTTTATTTGACTTTGTTTCAGCTGGAGTATTGAATCACACAGATGCAGTCTTTAAAATTATTTTAGACTGTGAGAAAAAGGTAACAAGAATGTTCAAATGCATGAGCTCCCACCAGCAGCATGTGTCCTCGCTCTTTCTCTTCTAGCTGTAATAATCACTTCCCAGTTAAGATGGTTCTTGCTCTTCCTCTGTCATTCCTTGTTTCTGCAGCTCTGCACTGGAAAGCAGAGGGGGTATTGGGTTTCCTTTCATCGCAATGACAAGTCGGGGAAACATCTGGTTTAAACAAAATGTGCAAAAGGTTTGAAAAAGAATTAAGGGGGTTTTGGCATTTTTTTGTTTATGCCTGTTAGACACCTATTTTTATTAAAATAAAATTTATGAGTATAATATGAAGAGAAGACATTTAGAAGATTGAATTGTAGAGTAATCAGAGAGGAAATCTATGAAAGGCAAAATGTCCACCAGAATGGACAACACGAGTCCCTTTCTGGACTCCAGGATGGAAGCATCAATATAGGAACATTTGTTTCAGTTTATGAACTTTTTTGCAATCTGGCTAAAATACCAGCACCACCTGTGATACGAGCATCAGATTTATTATCAGCTTCTCAGGAATTGCAAAACAGCCTAACTCCACCCGACTGTTAATAAATCAGGTGCTGAAAGCACTTCAAATGAGAACCTTGCTGAAGAGACAAGTAACTCATGAGGATCAAAGGCTCAAGTCAGTTAAACTGGCCATTTGCCCTTTTGGCATAATCAAAATGTATTTTCAAAAAAGAAGAAAAAAGAAAAATAAACAGAAAAAAAAATCACGTGACATGATGTTTTTATCAGACTAGGGCAAAGATGAAAGTGGGAGTGGGCATCAGTAATTCACTCACTCTGATTCGGCAAACCTGAGTTCTATGACACGGCAGAGTTATTAAAGCTCACGGATTTGATCCAAAGCCCACTGAAGTCAATGAAAAAAGAGTATTTCTTTTGATTTCCGTGCTTTGGATCTGGCTGTTGGGAGCCGCTTGCTTTGGACAACACTCTTCGATGAAGCCGACTTGCCTCCTTACTGTATTCCCCTATGCTCCACTGCCATTACACACATGCAGAAAATGAACTGAAAGCCAGGCTTCTGAGGAAAGAAATTGCCCGAAAAATATCGCAATACCCAGCTTCCTGGATTAATTAATAAAATTACTTGCTCATCAACATAGATTACATGCTGGGCATTTAGCTGGTATGCTCTAGGGAAGGGGTGAGAGAAAAGTTCAGAAGTGGGTGGAGACGTAGGGGAGAGAGAGGAGGACACAGGTTAAGAAATATTATGAATATCGATTCATGATAGCAGGAATATTTTTTTAAACACTGCGTAGCTCTGATTTGCATGAACATTGTTTGCGTGGCTAATAAGCTGAAGCTGTCAGTGACATTATCATTGGCAGCTTTACAGGAGAGATATTTTCACAAGTTCTAACTCTTCTTTTTGCCCTTGCAGTGGGCATAAACTGTAGGGTCTTTATTATTCAGTGTCAGCGAGTCTCCACTTACGATTGAGTTTCCTCTCTCTTTGCTGTGTCCTCTTACTGGCGGTCTGCAGTAGAAGGCGGGTAGTGGTTACGGACACGATGTTTTTTCTTTTGCTGGATGACCGTTCCAGTCATAAAGAGAATGAGGAAGAATTTTTGGATGATCGTGTCACCATGTGGCAGTCTGGAAGGGGTCTGTACGTCAGGGTAAGCACGGGCTTCATGGGTGTCTGCATTACCCTTGGTAGATGATGCACGGACCTTGCGGGTAGGGGAAACAACCACAGGAGGAGCGTTAGGGTGAACAGGCAGGGCTGAGGCACTTCTCCCATACTTGGTACTGAAGCAAACGTGAGTCACAAACAGCAGTGTGGGTGGAAATGGTGTTTTGGAAGAATTTAATACCGAAATCCATGCTTTCAGCCTTCCAGTTGTAATGCTGAGGGATAAAAGCTCTCTTTGTCTTGGATACCCAGGTGCAGTGCCACTGATCTGAGCAGAGTTAGTCTGGGTTATAACTAGTGCAGGAGGGAAACCAGTCACGTTCCTGTGGTGGTGATGTACACCTGAAGTGAGTGCAGAAACGGATGACTCACTGAGTCAGTGTGTGATGCTCCGGATTTCACTGTTTGCACATGCGGTTGGTTTTGTGTAAGAAACTGGAGACCAACCTAGTTTATACTGGGTTGAGGGCGGTAGGAAATCTGGGGAGTGGAGTGATTGAGAGCTGTGCAATAGCAGTTGGGCAAACATCAGACAAGAAAAGAGCATATTTGGTGTCTCTCTCCTCTTTTGCAGGATGTCTGATGGTAGGAGAGCATCAGTGTTCAGATTCACCCGCAGTGACAGATCCATTCACTCCCACCACAGTGCTCTGAGAAGAGCCCTTTAAAGCTTTGGAGTCTCCAAACACGTGGTCCCACTGGTCATCTTCAGTAGGGATTCACAGAAGGTCCTGGTGTTTGCTGTGCAAACCAGGGGAATCTTCACCAGCCAGACTGTGGTGCACAAAACAAGAGCTGCTGCTGAGTCAACCCAGAGACTTGTTTTCAGAGAGCTCATGTGGGTTCTGCTTTATTACTGGCACTTGGGAAAACGTTTTTCAGTCCTGTGCTTTAAAATTAACGATGAGCAACAAGCCTGTTTTGTTTAGGGTTTATTTCTCCATTCACTGGGTTGGCAGCAGAGTTGATGTTGGCAGCAGAAAGGTCAATATTTCAGGTTTTGGCCTTCTTTGGAGTATTAAAAGTACTTGAATGTAATAATTCTCAGTGCGGGATGCATCTCTTCTTCGTTAGTTTTAAAGGCAGCGTATTGCAGCTTGGCCTCCCCTTCAGGCAGAACGTCCCACAGCGGATGTGAATCTGTGCTAGCTCAGGGTGCGCGTCCTTCCCTGGCGAAACGTTGTGCACCTCACAGCGGGAGCTTCCAGCTCTGCAAAATGGCAACAACCACCTGATCTTTCATCAAGCTTAATTAATCGGCTGCTTTTTAAAATTACGAACGCCTAATGTGGGATAACCTAGTGGAAGCTTTTTAATCTGTGTAGATACCAGGAAATTTTAGTCTTGTTCCACTGTCTGTGCTAGGGGAAATTAGGAATTCTGGAGTCAGGGAATTGGGTTTTCTATGGCTGAGACTGGGCTGCACTGTTCTTTGGATACTGAAATTTTAGGAATGTTGATGGGTGAAGCAGACACATGCACTGCATGTAGTGATTCTGTCAACAGACCTCATGGTATACAGCCAGCCTAATAATCACAAGTGCTTCTTTCTGTTTAAAACCCAGAAAAGGAACTGACATCTTTTATCAGAAAGACAGACAATCTGTATCCCGTGACAATTCCAGATTATGGATCCCAAGGGGCTTTCCTTACATTCGTATTTTATCACGGAAATCACAGCTAGCGCTGTTTATTTTCTATACCTCCACACAGTTTTCAAGGTGTTGCCAGCAGGACCTGTGCTGACACTGACATGTGTTGTTGTCACATTGCAAGATCTGATAGAAAACCCCAGATATATAAATATCAGTGTTTTCTTGGATCTTCCTTTGCTTTCAGTGGTTTTGGAAACACTGGCGCTAGTTAATTCGCATGCTTCGTCTGTTTTGTAGGCTTTTTTCCTACTTCTAAGAAAAGACTTGTTCCTAGTAGACTGGTTTGGAGTATCACTCTCTTTTGTTGCTATTTTTATGTTAGGGAGCTACGGATATGTCATTTTCTAGCTATTATTACAGAGTGGGATGAGAATAAATGTCTGGGGGAAAAAGCAGAGAAAACCTTGGTTATTTGGGAAAATAAGTGGCTTTTCCCTGATGGTTTTTTGTTACAGTATTCCCGTCCTGCTCCTTTGAAAGAGTTCACTGCCCAGAGCCACAACAGAAGTTGGGAGGATGGACAGCAGAACTGCTAAGGAAACGCAGGGCTCCGTCCACACAGCCACGCTCCACACAGCTGCTCACTGTCCTCCATTTTGACATGAAAGCTAAAATGTCACTCAGGTACCTTCCCTCTGGACTTCCCTTACCCTGGGGATCAGTAGTACACGAGAACGACCCATCCCTGGTGTACTGACATCCACAAACTCATGATTTGTCATGGTTGCAGTTCCCTGAAACTAAACTTTGGGGTTGTGAGAACAACAGGTTCTTCATGCTCATCCCCTGTGATTTGACTTGCTTTGCCTGGCAGACTGTCAACCTTCTCTAAAGTTATAATCATCCGTTCGAAGCTTGGGGCAGATTTTGGCTGAAAATACTTGTTTCTGAGCTTACCTACAACTTGTTCTTTTTTTTTAAAAAACAAACAAACAAGGTATTAATACACAATACATATATATATGTTCACACGTATATTCATACGCATACGGGTATATATTAATATTCTTTTCCCACTTCAAGAAGGCATCTTAAAGACCGGTTCAATAGTCCAATGGACAGTAGGTCACCCAGCAGCCAAGTACACTGGATAACTCCTTTTTCTTACAAAGAATATCATTAGGTTTTATTGCCACATGCAGAAGAGAGAGACTGGGTTTTTGTTTCTGAAGCCCACACAGCACAGTAGACCAATCCAACATATCCACCTCAGAAAGAAGCTACATTCCTCTTACTTTTATGTGAACTTGAGATGCCAAAAGATGCTTAAGTCTTGATGCTTCGCATCATGACACCTCGTTTAGTTTACTCCTGCACAAAATGGTATGTTATCAGACCTAAGGGTTTCGCATCATGTATCTATAAAGCAGGGTAGGAATCGACATAGGAATCCAAAGCTTATATGACTCCTTTCTTTTCTCTAGCCCATATATAAACTATCCAGATGGTTTTTGGCAATGGAATAGTAATGACAGTGGGATGGTAATTTCATCTTGAATTTTACAAGCAGGAGGAGGGGCCAAGAAGGAAACCAGGTATGAAGGTTGCCAAATATATCTTGCATTTATCATTCCAGCTAACAGGGGCTAAATTATTTCTGAGTGGCAGTTTTAAAAGGGAGGGGAGAAAAGCAACATACATTAATACGTGCAAACATGTACCTCATGCTACAGAGGTGTCTCTGAGGAGTGGCAGGTTTGGTAAGCCAAAGTACAGTCCTTCCTGCGGGAGAAGTATGGCGTGTTAGTCACGCTGGAATTCTGGTCATGCTGTTGGAGCTAAAGTACCTGGAAGCATACCCAGATGGGAACAGGCTCTGTACTAGTGGTAAGGCAAAAGATGGACCTTTCTTACAGGAGCTGGGAACGAAGGGAATATTTTTGTCCAAACAGAGTACTCTCGCTTGGGCCCCCAGCAATGTTTCAGTCCTGGATAGCGTGCACCGTGCTGTTTTTACAAAGAAAAGAAGCTTATACAAATATAAGTTTACGTATCAAATACTCCCAGAATTCAGCGAGAAGAAAGGAGAGCTTCATCTTTTGCTTTGCCATTTTTGTGCCATTTCAAGGAGGGCTAACTATGTGATGGCTGTGATGAGGAATGGGACTGTGCTAACCAGCTTAGGATGTGGCCCATCATATCCACTCTGTGAAGGTGTTTACAGTGCTGTTCTGAAAAGGGTTTTAAGCAGAGAAAGCATCCAGTGAATGGAAAACAATGCGCTTGAGTCATTTATATTAGACTGTTTTATAATATGGTATTTCTCAGGTGCAGGCTCACATTTACTCATCTAACCATTGACATTATTATTATATAGTAATTATAATTTATCTGTACAAATTAGTTGGGTATGAGGAAGGATTAAATGACATATAAAAAGCATACTGACCGGAACTAAATAGAAAATTCCAAGGAGGAGTCCTTAAAATAAAGCGATTGTATAATATTTAATTGTATAATATAAACTGTAATTTCCCAAAAGACATTGTATTAATCTTATGGTGGTTAGCCATTACATTTGGTCCATTTATAATCACTTTGAGCTACTTAAATACAAATTTAAAAAAGGATCAAACTGTTTTCCCAGTAATAATGCCTAGTGCTTTCCCCGTAGCTTATTCATCTTCAAAGCTCTTCACCAACATTAGCTAATTATTCTTTTTTCTAATTAGTAGAAATTGACTATGGTCAAAAGGGCCATTCAGCCAATTAGCGCAGTTCTACCTTCAAATCTCAGAGCTTCTGACCCAGAGCTTTCAAATGGTTGATGAAGATATCATCAAGCGGTTGTGCTGAGCCCACATTAAAGGCAGCCGACTGGAGAAAAAGAAAGAAAGAAAGGAAGGAAAAAACCCCACCTCAGGGAAGTGTGTCAAATTTTCTCATTCGCAGCTTTCCCCGGAGGCAGCAGCATGGAGAATGAAGGGCCAGATCCAGCGCTCCTCCTGCCCGGCACACAGCTGCGTGAGAGACGGGGCCGGTGGGGTTACCCTGCCCGTATTTTGGAGGACTGAAGGTATGTAGGGTTTGTGGCGGCCACCTCTGCAGAGGCTACTTCTGGTCGCCGTGTGCGCTGGATGCGGCCAGGGTCATTTTGCTGTTACCGGAGTGGTGACCCTGTCCGTGTCCTGCTTCTGGCTGCCTGGAGAAGCACGCCAACAGCTAGCTCTGCGTAAGCACGTAAGCATTAGCTTCGCTCTGGTGTGTGTATTCTCTCAGTTTTTCATTGTATGATGGCGAACTAAGGTAATACACAGCAAGATAGATTTAGGAAGTGAATTGGGTTTTTTTAGTCATGCTTACATTCAAACTGTCTTCTCAAAAGAGCGTTTCTTCTGAGTCTTCCAAGTCTTGCGTGTAGCCCTGCTGCTTGCCAAGAGTCGCATTGCTCACTTTTTAAGAATTCGTGTGCATCCGTAACTCGCTAGCTGTGACCGATAGGTAGCAGAAACATCTCTGAAAATATGAACAAGCTCACCTTCCCTTTGTGTTCTGAAATTCTTTACTCGTTCTTCTAAAAAGGCAGCTAAGTGCCAACTCCTCACCGAGCAGCAGCGCGGTTTGGCTATTCGGGAACAGCTGCGTATGTGAGACTTGTTTACGTTTCAGAGACTGTGAATGTTTTAACCCTGAACAACAGTGAGTGCTCCGGGAGATTAATATCTGCATTACATGGACTTGCTGAGAATAAATTAACTCTTGATGACACGATTACTGTCTTAGCAGTGTTCACTGCATACAATTGCATGGTGTCTAAGATATTAATGTGTTTTTCTGAAGAATTTAGGAAACAATTTATTTATATGACTGTGCTTCATTCCATATCACACCAGGACATCAATTAGCTACTATCGCCTGTAAAAGAAATGTAAATCATGTGTCTCATTGGTTACGAGAATACTGGGCCAATAATTCACAAAGAATAATTCATTCCGTGAATTGTGCCTCATTCTGTGCTCATAAATTGTTCACAAACAGATACAACTTTCTCAAGTTTTCATTTTTCAAATTATTATAATGAATTCTTCTTGGTTACAGTTTACTCGTGGAGGTTTTGAATATTCAGGACTTAAAGTTTGGAATGATTTTGTTTGGTCACATAGTAAAATGTATTTCTTTCTTCACTGAATTAGTGCAATTTTTAGAATCAGTTGGTGTTGTGAATCTTTGGCTTTAATAGACGAAAAAAATGGAAAGGTTTGATATTTGCATTACTAGAAGGAGTTGTGTTTGTGTTGGCAGCATGAAAACAAGGAGGAAAGGTAAATTTTCTAGCAAGTGGTGCTTTCTGAATAACTTGGAGATGATTTAAGAATTTTCCTGAATACCCTGGCTGCACATAAGCAAACCAGCAAATACATATGATAAAAAATTAGGTCTGATTTTAATTTTCAAGATAGAGCCTAAAATAATCTTCCTGACTCAAATTTATCTTTTTTGCCTGTAGGTGCTGGTACAAATTAGAGACAATTTTAACCCTGCCAATTTTTGAGCCTACCCTCAGTACAGCACGTGTGTTGGAAGTGAGGTAGCTGGTTTTCCATGACACTGCATGTGTGTCGAATATTGAATGGAAGGGTTGAACCTAGTTTTTCTTCCTTTTGCTGAAAATAGATAAGATAGAAAATTTGCAAGTGTTTCATTTTTTTTTTTTTGGTGTTTGATTCACACAGATACCCAAACCCTTTCTTCTCTAACAGTCTACTGAGAATCTGAAATCCATCCTCTTCTCTCATATTGCTAGGCATGCCTTTCCCATGCTAATACATTAAAAAACTTCTGTTGCACTGAAGAGCATATAAAGTTCACTGCTTTGCTGTGACCTTTTCTCCTTTAAATTGTTTCATCATTGTGACCAATATGGACCAAAGAGAAGATGTAAAAATGTTAGAGACATTTATTTCTAGGAAGGTTAAGCAACTTTTGCTATGCCCTTTTTACATTCTTCCAGACCTTCTGAAAAAGAGACCGTAACATGACAGCGATGGCCTCCTTAATTACATTTTGTTGTCAGAGGAAGCATGCTTTAAAAGAACAGTAACCCAACACTCCTATAGTTGAGGATTTCAATAATCTCAACCAGGTTCACAGCATTTGGAAAACCCCAAACCTTCTGTCAACTGATTGAAGCGAATTTTACGCATGCAAGAAATACAGTCATCTGGCGCAAGGTTCTGTGTTACGGGGCTCGGGCAAAAGGATCCAGTTTCAGTTTGCCAGAGTTTCATGAGCAGTTGGATAGATTTCACAATGGCAATGGCTTATCAAAAAACCCAAAGCTAAAGAGCAATACTCTCCTGCTGTGCTTGTTTTCAGTAATGTTTGTCTCCATAATAAATGTAAATCGGGTCCTGAATATTGCCAGTCTGGTACTCAAATCGTAATGACAGCTGAAGATTTTAAAAAATACAGATATTGGTGGTACTCAGGGTAGGTAACACTTTCTCTCCTTCCCGGTCTTTTTTGGTTGGCCACTGAACCTGGTTGCTCCATTTCTATCACAACTGCTGGTAGCTTTGTACAAAGCAAAGGAGAAAATTGCTCCTGCACGCCTCCATTTTATATTTGTGTAAGTTCTGTCGTGATTTTAGCAGAGATTGCCAGGGAACAAAATTAGGCTTACAGTGGACTGCTCCAGTGAGATAGGATGTATGGACTTAAATCCCACCAAGGGTGGGCAAAGGGTAACACATTTAATTTGGCAGGAGAATACAGTGGGTAGGAAATCCCAAACAGAGGCACGTGCATTTACCTGAAATTGAAAAGGCTGTTGTCTGTACGTGTTCTAGGGTTCCTGTAGCATGCCTCTTAGTTAGGTCGGTGAACCTCCTGGCCTTTCCTTGCAAGATGAATTGCCTTCACTCAGGACTGTCTGGGGAGCAGCGGAGGCTGTTGTGGCATTTGCAAAAAAAAAAAAAAGGAAGGGGCTGTATCGGCCTGCCTCCCTTTGGAGGACGCATCGTGTGTGTCCCAGCTTCTGTTTCTGTAGAACAAACATGCCTACAGCCAAATTTGAAGTCCTAGGAGCAAAACTTCTAGGCTCCTACTCGGGACTTACGAACAATGAAAAATGAAATTGGTCCCAGAGCAGTCTTCATGGGTTGCACCAGACTGAACTCTTGTGCACTTTGGGAAAGGCCTGGAGAGCCTGTATAAATATCTATGCAGTTCAGGTCACCAAAGCTCATATTTTAGGCATCTACCGTCAACTTTCGTCGGCATGATTCTAGATGTTCCCTGTGGCCTAAAGCAGAGTATTCTGGTGGCGTGGCACGAGGATTAAATCTTCAGCATCTGAAAAGTGCCTTACGAATGAAGCAGGCTGGATGCTATACCCACTGCAGCTGTCCCCACAGCCTTCAGGTACTGCTAAGGAGCACGAAGTATGGATCCATAGTGACTCCTGAAACAGCCACTCTTAAGAAGTATATAGAAGACGTCCAAATCTGAGCGGATTTATCCAAAAGGAAGGATGTCAAGAGCCTCGTGGAGGTACTTAAGCAGGGAAAACACTGGGAACATCGGTACATTTGGCCATAGTATCGTGCTGGGCAAAACTGCCAGATAGGGTGAGGTGTTACCATTGTTCCCACAGGATCTCTATTGCTGGCCATGGTGAGAAGGCAGAGAAGAAAGGAGATGCTGTTGGTATTGTCCTCTAATAAGTCAACAGCTGTCATAAAGACAAAACGAATTAAAAAAAAAGAAAAACAAACAAACTGTGGGGAGAAACAAAGAGTTATGAGATAAAGAAAGAGTCTGTTTTGCTAATATGAGTTGTGCCTCATGCCTGGGAGACTGAAGGAGGGGTGGTTGTGGTACAGTGATATGTGAGACCCTCTGGGAGGGGGAAGTCTCAGGGCAGTGCGGTGGAGCTGGCTATGCCGCACACGAGAGCATTTCGGAGGAGTTCAGCCTCAGGCTTGCCTTCGTGGCCAGCACGATGGTGCCCTGGGGAGCACTGCACAGCAGTAGGTTATCAGGGAAGCTTCGTGGCTCAGGAGCCAGGTCGTTCCAGCTGGCTTTGAGGAACCACAACCTCTTGCTGCGTCACAGCAAGGGAGCCTTTAGCCAAGTTTGTTTTTCCTTTGTGAGACGTGGACCCTAGATAGACGTCCAGGCATTTCCTCGCTGCGGGCTGCCCCATCTGAGGCTATTTGCTCGGGGCCTGCGGTGCCGGGGCTGACTCAGTAAACCTGGGGTAGGAGAAATAGCTGTGACTCCCTAAACTCTACCTCAGCGCGGGTTGCTCAGGCTGAGAATCTGGCCTTGCCCATCACTTCCACATGCTGTTTCTTCAGCATATGCCTCTTACTACTGACTTCTCCACATTCCACCAGTACAATTTGTTTCTATCATGTGTCCCGAGTGCAAATTTTTATCAGATAACACTGAGGAAGGTGTCCCCTGTACAATTCTGAAACTGTTCTGCCCTGAGATAGCTGAGGTTCCCTTCAGAAGTTTCAAATCCCGTGCACGTCACAAGCACAAATGACTATAGTTTGCACTTGAAAAATTTGATTAGAGAAGGAATTTCGTCAATGACCACAATACTTTTGCGTAACTTTAGATTTGCAGGTGCCCAGATTTTAGCAGTGTGGAGAAGTGTTTGGGAGGAACGTTATATTGCAAGACAGGGGCTACAAGTCCTCGTTTTCGTCCTTTCTGTATTAGGTACTGGAGGGAATAGAAGCTAAAATGGATGAGTAAGTAAAATTTTGAGGCCTGACTGGTTGGGCAGGAGAGTCACATTCTTGGAGCAATAAGTAGCTCCTTCCAGATCATGATGTGCTAGCAATGTTGGGGAAGCAATAACATGGGACTGGCCCAAGTTAATGATATATATTAATGGAGATTATGCAGATATCAAGGACACATTTAGTAAAGCATCCATTGTCTGCATCTGTCACCACAACATTCTGGCGAGTGTTGGGAAATATGGAAAGTGTGAAGTAGGAGGAGAAAAACTCGATCTGCATTTGTTGACTGCTTGTTGACAGCAACTAAGACATTTGCAGAATGCTTTAAAAGTTTTTAATTAATTGTTGGGATTGTTTATGCGCAACCTGTAAAAGCCATTCTGATCATGCTTCTGGCTGCCAGAGTGAGGAAGCATGTTACAGGGAGGGGGTGTGTTTGTGTGCATGTGCGAGTGAGCGTGCAAGCGAAGAGAAAGCTTCCCAGACGCTTATTTCAGGATCAGGCTTCTGTACTAAGTCGGGTTACTGCTACAGAATGCGCTTTGCAAAGGAAATAGAGATTGACTTTTGACGACGGCAGGAGAAGAACAGATGCCTCGGCTCGAGGCACCTATGGTGCCATGAGCTAGGCTGGAAATCCGTGTCCTGATGAACATGTTGCACCCACCGTGAGTCGTTACCCCACAGCTCAGCTGGATCCCTGCCGAAGCGCTGCGGCAGATGGGGTGTTTCCCTCCATGCGCAGGCTTGGGATAATGTCTTCAGTTCAAGTCTGATCCAAACTTTGCTAAAGTTCGTGGAAAGAAGCCAATCGGCCATGAATCAAGGGCTTTAATGACTATTTATTTGTCTAACGTTTTGTCTTGTAATTAAGCTGCCGTTTTTTAAAACAAAATCTCCTCCCACCCCCCCAAATTGCCAGCAATCCTTCCAACAGGAGTGTGCTACAATTTAATGTAACCTGGGACAAGGAGAGGGTGCGGAACCATGCCAGCACAAATGCTCGTTTTTGCAAGCGTAGTCCTGAATGGAGGATGGAGCAGTTTTGTGCGTTCTCCGTTGCTGCTTAGGTAAAATTTTGAGCAGTTTCAGTTGTCCGGTCGCTTTGTCGCTTGCTTGTAAATCAAATGGACTGCTTTGCTGTTGGCTTGTTGAGTGCTGGAACAAGCACAAACAAGAGCTCCTCTACTGCTTTTCAAACTGTATTTCAGTCTTGAAAAGGTGGCAGTTGTGTCATGATTTACAGCTCCTATTTGGTGTTTTTAATTGGGAATTTACACGACAATTTGTGGCTACATGATTATGTTAAGATTATCTTATAAAAGATCTAGGACAGTTGTTTGTGAAACCCCGGGGGCGCATACCAACCTCCTTAGTTATCTAACCAACTGTTGTGCTCCTCGGTTAAAGGAGTGGGGCCTTTAGAAGTGGTTTGATCTTCCTCTGGAAGGTTAAAGGTCGAATGACTCATAAATGAAGAAAGAGTGATTTAATCCAAGGAACCTGTGCTGTTATTGTAAAACAATATTCACTGGTGATGGTACGCTGCTGTATAAATGACAAACTGCGCAGCGATGGAAGTTGTTATTACATCACTGGAAACCTCACCTGCACTACATTTATGACTCCATAAACATAGGTTTATTTAACAGCTGTGGGAACACCTATGGCCATTTTGTGTTAAAGGTCAGGAGTCCTAAATTTCAGTTTGCATGTTAGTTTTCATGGGCGAGGTTCATAAAATGCGATGACTAGCATTAAGTGATCAGAACATAACCAAAATATAATGTTGGGGGAAACGTGTGCTAATACAACCAGTTGTACTGCGCCGCGTTTCCTTGAAGCGCTTGAGAGGATTGTTTGTTTGCCAAGTGTTGCTCTGAAAACAGATTTATATCGCTTGGTCACAATTCTCTCTCCCTTTCAATGAGAGTCTGTAATTGTATCTGCCACCAAAGTTAAGACTCCAAAAGGGGTTTGCCTTCTAGGATGATTTTAAAGGGGGGCAGTCAAGTCCAGCCTCTTTCAGAACACGAGTTAAAGGTAGCTGTGCTTACAGCAGCTGCTCCTCAGTTCCTTTGCCAAACCGGATGATTAAGAATATTAATATTTATTCTTGAAGTTGCCATGTTAGACAACGGGCCAACTGGCTGACTGAGCAGTGAGCTGTGTATTGCCAAGTGCACAAAATAGAGAAAAGTTAAGAGAAAATAGCGTATATTAATGTAAACGCTTTTCAAATGGGAGGGTGGTTTTATGTAGATGGTGTCTCCTTGCAGTAGGTCCTCCACAGGAGCACGTGGCCACTCTGGAAAGGATGAGAAATAACCACTGAGTGCATAATTCTTTTTCATACTTTTGAAGCATTTGAAAAGCTAAACTGAATCTCTGTTTGGAGATTAAATTGCATATACGCTGTGGGAGGACAGGAATCTCCCTCTGGTTTGTGCAACGTTGTTCTCAGCTGCTTTTCTGTGGCCTTGTCTAACTCGTGCCACCCATGAATATCCGAGCGCTCCTTTACATTCCCCACCCATGTTATTGCTTCAGGTGTTGTACTGTTGCTCAGTGAATGGTAGCAGATTTTTAACAAATTTGCAACAGCAATCTGGACTACTGAAAGGATTATGACTAAACCAATAAATTACTATTGTCTGCTTTCATCATACAACAGATTCCCATAACCCAGTCCAGTGTGGCTGAAGGTTTTATGCTGATAAAGATTACTGGGTTTACTTATATTTTGGAACACTATTGTTCCATTAGCTTCATAAACAATTGTTAGTCAAAGATCAAACAGAGATAATTACTGGTTTTTTGCTCTTTTGGAACACAGATGAGATGATTAGAAAAATCCAAAAAGATATGAAGCAATAACGAAGCTTCTCTTAAGCAACGTCAGACATCTCTTTCTTGTTTAACAGCGTTTTGTATCTCCATCAATAATCTTGCCAATGGTCATATAATTAACTATGCTAATAATGCTTCTTTTAGTCTTTTTATTACTGTTATTGCTGTGAACCTACTTACGAGCAATCCACTGTAATTAGTAATTAATCTGATGATTGTGTTGCCCTATGCAAACGTGAGATGGAGCATGTTGATTTAACCGCACCAGCCTGGGTCTCCGCTCCGCGCGTCGTTGCCGCCATGTGCACCGACCCGGCGCGGCGCTGCCTGCGGCCCTCCCTGCCTGCGCCGGGGTCTGCCGACCCCAAGCTGCCTTCGTGGGGACGGGGACTGGGGACACAGGGGCCTGTGTGGCAACTTGCCCGTCTGGCCTGGCTGCTGTCAGCCCCTTTGCTTTGAGAGCACCGCCCGGCGCCAGTGCCATCCTGTTGCACGCAGAGGAAAGGGGACAACGCAAGACTGGGGCAGCAAGCACTCCTGTGAAACACATCGTTGAGTATTGAATATGGAAGTGTTTCTACTGCCCTTTGGTGTTTCACATGGAAGCCATTTCTTTCTCACTTTCTAAACATTGCCTTCGATTCTCTTTTCTTTAAATCCCCAAATTATGGTCATCTGTTCGCTCTTGTTTACTCTGGCAACCTTGCAATGCTAGCCTTTGCCAACATCCCACATCCCACTTTTTTTTTTTCCCCTGAGCTTAGAATAGGAAACAAATGTGATAGTATTTATTGGCAAGTGGTGACGTTCTTGTGGCAGTCATTGTGCTGAGCACTAACAGAGAGGGAGAGGTGAAGAGAATTGAGAATTCCCACTTGAAAGCAATCCCTTTATTTGCTTTCATTATTGCTGGTGGCCCTTTAGTATTAGAACTGCCGTCACATTTTTTTTGCAAGGGATACACAGTAATGGAAATGAAAATGTAATATATCTTTTAAAGAGAGAGTGCAAGCCATGACTTAAACACCTGAATCTTGGAAATCCAGCCTTGCCTTGGCTTCATCTTATTGTCATTCCCTGTTGCAACAGTGCACCAGTAGGTACTGATCTCTCAGCCTCAGTGCGCATTGTAACTATTCTCCCTGTTTTATAGCATAGTTGAAAGTTCCTGAAAGTGACTATTAGGAAATGATGTGCTTGTGTGTCCCTGGCATAGTTTTTATCCTTCTCTAGACAGGAGTTAGAACAGCAAGCGGATACGGAAGCTGTCAAGAACGCGGTAGACTGTGAGGTGGCTCTAAGCCATTGTAGCGCAGGAAAGTGATATTAACCCAGCGAGTGGGAAAATGAGCTTTAAATGTTTTGTAATCACGTGTAAGTGTAAAAGCTGAAGGCACAAATCAGATTTAGAGGAGATAGTGCTATTCAGAGCTAAAACTAATACAAAAAGGCAAAAATATTTTTCCACCCGGCACTTACAACACGGACCCTAAACCTGCCTAACCCCTGCTCCGCATAACCACCGAAAAATACCTGTCAAAGGTCTACATATCTGTATAAAGCTGGAGATAGTTGACACTTTGTAAGTGTCCCCGAGTTATCTGTCTTACCAACATGCACCTCTGCTGAGCTGTGCAAATACAGCAAAAGGTAGGGTTCTGGTGAAACCAGTACTTACACACTATCTCAGTGTTGGAAGTAATTAATCTTCAACTGTATGAGGCTCTTTGTGATGTAAAGCAAGTGCTGACACTTTTGTGTAAACATGAAGATTAGCATATTTACAAACTGGTAGATGTTACTTTGATCAGTGGCTGCTTGCACTGGAAAGGCATGCTGGCATGCGGGTTTGCTCTTCATGTGACAAAGACGTCTAATCCTTTTACACTATTCTCAGATCCATATTTAGAATTCTGACTTGTGTTTTCTATATCCACTTGAGCTCACTGTTTGGTTTGTTTAGCAGCGTTCATCCACTCTTTATACTCACTAGTGACTCATTCCAGTTTGTTTTCTTTGCAAAGCAAGCAGTAACATTCCAAAGTAGTAAATGACCTGGGTGAAAACCCCTTAAACTCCTTTCGATTTAATTACTAAAGCAAATTGGAACCACTTGCAGTCAGGCTTTTTGATGGCCCGTATAAAGATCTTCACTGTTTCCTTCTTGCTTTTAAGTAAGTAGTGTGAAAATTAGCCAACCCGGCTCCAGCCTACTTCTGCTGCTATTGCGTCAAGGCTTTTGTTTCTGTGTGCATTTAAACTCATCTGGAAGGCTTTGAAAGAGCCACGCTAGATGCTTGGGTTTGTTCGTTGTAATTTAATGGTAAACTGTAAACAATACATAATTCATTTTAGTGCAAATTATAGCTTTACATACTCTAAACTGGTTAGTGACAGGGGATCTTGTGGTAACAAGATAACGACCTGAGCAGGTTCGAACAGGCTGGCTCTTATCTTTCAAGGAGGATGAAATAATGTTATGACATTGTCAGCATATTGTCTAACATGCTGGGGTGCTAGCAGCTCATTACTGGTGTGCAACCCGTGTGCCTGAGTAAACGATTGCAAGATTGGCCCTTCTAGGTGTACGTGCGTTGGCAAGACCGGACATGCCAGGCGACCGCGGAACAGCAGGAGAGAGGTGTAGTTGAGGTGGGCCCACACGCGCTTGCAGAGGAAAGCTGAGACTGTTCGGTGGGTGGGGTACCGCTGCTGTTCTCAGCGCCGGCGCCTTCGTTTGAACACTGCAAGCAAAGTTGCTGGGCCTACCCACGGCCGTTGGAGATGGGAAACACACATCTGCTTGGTCTTGGAAGCTTCCCTGCTTTCCTCTGGCAACCTGGAGCTTTGCCTCCGTCCCCAGGCACACCTGTTAGCTTGTCAAAGATGAGGAAACTCCTTCTCACTAACCTACTGTCTTCTAGAAGGTGTGAGGTTCAGCCCGGACTCTTTAGGCACTTGACTTGGCTCCTATCCACACGCTATAACCTCTGAGCCGATTTGAGGGCTCTGACTCAGTTTCCCTTTGGCAACAGCTCCCAGTGATAAATGCATCATTCGGAGACACAGCTGCCACCTAGCTGTTTGCCCTTATGGCACGACTGGAAAGACTACTCCAGCATTCTACCAGTGGTTTAAGCTAATATGATAATAAGCCTGTAAAGTTGAGATGCTGAGAGCATCCCCTTCCACCCTGCAGTACAGAGGGGTAACTGCTGGAGGAGTGCAGCAGGCGCCTGGTGGTGGCAACAACTTCCATGAGATTGACTACCACCTCAGTGGCTGTTGTCTGCCTTGCCCAGAGCTGTGGGCTCTCTGTGCAAAATGAAAAGAAAAATGAATCTCAGCCATTTATCTAGTGACTTTCAAACGGATCAGTGTGATATATAATTTCATGTATTAAAGGACCCCACCAGCTTTCCAGCCAAGCAGGACATCTATGCTCACAGGGTTGGCCTGAGGCTCTTTGGTGGGATATTAGACATTCTACTTTGTTAAGAAACAGCTGCGAATAACTCATAAGAAGGGCATATAATGATGTCTTGTGTCCTGCGTTCATTTTTCCAGGGCCAATGTCCCAGGTGCACCACTGAGGGCAAGGTTAGCATTTTCCCCTTGAAAAATTGCAGTCTGTAGTCTGCAGTCACACAGATTTAGAGACAGGATCTGTGTTTTGATTTCTTGTTAAGCAAAGTAAGCAGGTGAAGTGCTCAGAAAAGAAACTGATATACTTTTCTTGCGTTACTTGCAGAGCGTCACATGTATGTTAGATCTATTACTGATTAAAACTCTTGTTAAACCAAGGATCAAAAAGAAAGCTCGACACCTCATTTAGCTCTTTTCATGACTGGATTAGCCTAAATAGAACAACTTGTCTATATGGGAACAGCACAGACACTTAATTTTAAAAATATTTTCCTATCTAGGCAGAGAAACTGTGAATAGAGTGTATAAGTAAGGAGGAGGAAATTATTTTATTTGATTGCACTGATGCAAAATGAAAAATTATTGGGTGAAATCTATTGACCAAAGTCAATAGAAGTTTTTCCATGCTTTTCAGTGAAAGCTACTGTATCTCCTATCGATATTTAAGGGAAAAATATCCCCAACTTTCGCAGGTTATATTGTTACTTATTTAAAACGGAATAGCTGGTTGCACATTTATTAACTAAAATAGCGTATTAACTGAAACCTTCCTAAGTATACATGAATCTCTGTGGTTTACTACAAGCTTTCAATATGTCTGAGTTGCTTTTAACTGAATAATCAGATTAGAAGACATGTAGTTAATATGCTAAACAGAATGGAATTTTGGTAGGTTTACTCTCAATGCCATTATTTGTGTCTTCTTTTTTTTCACGTTGCGAGCGTTCATCACTTCTGCGGCTTAAACGCACAAGCAGATGGGGAACGCTTTGCGGAATATAAGCCCGGATCCTTCAGGCTTTCAGTCTGATTCCCTCCTGTTTCTCCTGTGCGGTGCTAAATAAGGGCAACGGAAGAGCCCATCTCCCAGTTGCCGAGCCGCGGCTGTCTTGCAGGCCAGACCCAAACATACATTAACGTGACCACAGGTAAGCAAGGCAGGCTCGGACTCCTGGGCTTATAGCTTGAGTAGGGGCTGAGAGCCAGGAGGAAATTTCTACAAAGACTCCAAAAGGGGAATCGAGTCTCAGGGCTACGGTGGAGCTGGGAAGCTGCAGTAGTCCTGGATCACAGGATTTGGGGCTGGCAAGCTGATTATTCAGCTCTGTAACGCTCAGAGCCCAACCATGAACGTCATATGAACTCTGATGTTTTTAACGTCGTCCATGGCTGTGCTGTAGTAGGCAGGACTGACCCTTTTATGCTCTCACAGGTTGGACAGTTTTATGGGCATAAATAGATAAAAATCTTCATTTTAGGAAAAGCATGTATGTAGGAATTTTAGGATACTAATTTCATGTTGCCCTCGAGCATTTTCTGCAAATGTTAGCATGCACCTACTATTTCTGGTGATTAAAGCAGAGTATTTTGACTTTAAAGTGGCATCCTCTGAATAAATCTGTCTCCAAATGATTTATGCACGCCATTAGGATTTAGTGCTGGTGGTTGTCCTGGGAAGCCTGATCTGGTCTTTCAAGAGTTGCCTTAGCTTTATCAGTCCATTTACATGTGGTCATATTTCAACCTCCAGGAGCTTTAAAATGTTTAGTACACAGAACACAAATTTAAGCCTGTGTTTGTTTTTATTGGTGGAACCTCTTTCCTTTCTTCAACATTCTCAAATGTTCCCTGGTTTAAGTAGAGTTATCTAAGGTAAGCCACTCTTGCCCTTACCAGGGATATTCCACTTTGTTCATAAGCACATAACATAACTCTAGTCCCCAGTGATTTCATTGTGAAATTAAAACCCAGACACTCATCCAGATGTCTTAGAAGATAAGGGCAGGCCTAATCCGTATGTCACAGAGGACTTGAGGAGCAGGAATTCACCTATACATCATCACGTTGTTATTAGCCCGGACCATGGCAAGCCCAACACAAACATTTTCCACAGGGCTTGCATTCAGGCTTGGCAGTGTTAAGAAAATACCCTCCAGCAACGTGTTATTTTAGGCTGAAACAAAAGTAGACATGAATGGCAAGAGGAACAGAGAAGTATTGTTTTTATTTTCAATGTGAACCCATAACTTGTGTTAAATGAAAATCTAACCAACTAAGATGTAAATACCACCGTGTTCAAATGAGCTATCAAATATCAACACATTTATTTTGTGATGGAGTACTGATGCTTGTCTTAGGCACTGTGGGAAGGGCAATTTAGATAGTAGAAGCCAAAAGCTTTATCTGATTAAAACTGATATGATGATTGATTTTGACAGAGAGAAATCACTTCCATTGCAAAAAAGAAGGCAACAAAAACATTGTGCATTTGTCATTAATATGAACGGTGGCACTGAAATTAGAAACAAAAATGTGGGCCCGTGAAAGAGGCAAATCTTGCCTCTATTTTTTGCAGTTCTGCCCCAGAAGTCACCCCCAAAGCTGCCATAATTATTTTATAAGACCCATGGAAACCCCTTAGGGTAGGGACTAGACGCCCCCACCCACCCCCCTCCAGGAGGGCACCTAACCCACACAGCCGCCCATTTCTGTCTGCTCCTACCTTCGCTCGCTGCTCCATCTCGCCCTGGGAGCACTCCCAGAAGTGCGCAGGGAGATGTTACAAGATAACGACGAGGCCGAGTTTGCAATTAAAGCATTAAACTGGGAGTTAGCTGGTTTGGATTAGGCTCCTGCCTGTGCCGCAGATGTTCTGCCTGGCCATGGCACGCTTTGTTTTTGACGAAATTCGTCCTGGTGCCCAGAGCCAGCTAGATGCCATCTGATGCTGGGAGACAAACAAGGCTTACCCACTGGTTGAACATTGTATGAGTATATTTAGAAAACTCTAATGGCACGTAAGCTTTGTGGTGTCCTTCGGCAGAGGGCTGAAACTCTCGTTTATAGTCAGTGCCTCAGTGCTCCCTCCCGCCAAGCAGGAAAACTGCAAGGTTAATCGCATTAAAGTTTGTGAAATACTACTGTAATATAAGGGACACATAAGCGTATGTCTATTAGAAGGGAAGCCTACAGCTTTCAAATGAGCTGCCCGGAGTTTGGGTACTTACTGAATAGTCCGAGTCTCGCAGGCATGAAAAAGCGCCCTGGGAAAATCTTCAGAAACAAAGAATAAGCTTTATTAAGAAATACTGAGGGTTGGGTTTGTTATTTTATTTTTTTTGGTTGGTGGTTGTTTCTTTTTTTTTTTTTTTTTTAAAATATGGATATCAACTGTAAATTCATGCAAAGGTATTTATGAAAATCAAGTTTAGAAGAAAGGGATCCAGAAAAATGGCAGGACAGAGAAGGAGAAGCACTTTCTAAAATGGAATGTGGGTTTTTTGTTTTGGGAAGCGATCCAGGTTACCCTAACAGAAAGCAGAGACACATTTCAGCTAGGGTCTATTTGTGTACAATGCAATGGCAAAACAGTTCAAGACCAGTTCATCTGTGTGAAAATATGACCCTGTATGAGTCTGGAGGTCAATGAAACCACTGTTGATCTGCTCAGGGCATGCTGGTCACTGCTTTAGGGTCACTTTGATTTATGTGCTTGGATTTTCCATTTCCAGAAGAATAAAATATGGGTGACTGTCTCTTAGCTGACTCTCGTTTGTTGTTGTAGGCATGTGTTTTTCTCAGAAATAAGCACTATATGAAAAGGTCTGATAAATTTAATACAAGGATATAAAGCGACACTTTTATGGACGATGAACGTATTCTCAGTCTTAATTAGAAAAAAATCCTGAAAACCATGGCTTTTTTCTGGATTTTTTTAAGCAATATATGAGCTCACCATCTCTCTCTGTTACTTAAACGTCTCCTTATTGTTTGAATGCTTAACAGTTTTTACGGATTTACTTTTAAGAAGGGTGGAATTGATGGTAGCACCATTTAATGGATGGGATAGTTGAGGCAGAGGCAGACTCAGCTAAAAGAAATCTGTAGCAAACCAGAAAGTTAATAATTATTTACTGCTCTAACTCTTATCCAAGTTCAAAAGTAAAATAAATGGAAGCTTTAAATTTGTGCAAAAATTACAACTGCTTCTCTGCTGAGATGTCTTGGGAGCGTCGCCACACGTGCTCACAACTCCATAGAGAGTTTGAGGCACAATCTTGAATACCTCTTGAAGTCTGGCAGGTCTTCATGGTGACTCTGTGGGCGCCAGCTCTGGAATGCTTCTCCGAGCATTTCACTGGTAGGAATTGGTACCAGATAACTTCTTCCTGCTGTGCAGCTCAGCGTGGTGAGAGAGATGGAGATCCAGAGCTCTGCTGGAGGCATGAGGAGGCACAGCACACCCTGCCTCTGACACGAGGGAGATGGGACAAAACATTGTCTCAGCTGACACCAAAAATTTTATTCCCTTGATCGCTTCACATCATCAATTTCAGTGCAATTAATACAGGGGGCATCTGAGTCAATATACCTGGATTTTTTTTGTTCCTGGTTTTCTGCAAACCTCAACACTTCTGGCTTCAGTGTCACTTCTTGTTCCATTGGTAAAAACAGTCTTCCCTATAACAATTGCTATTCTAAGTACTTCTATCAAACTCCTTAATTTGTCCTATAGGACTCTTTAACCCCTTTAAACTTTCAAAAAAATCTGTTCATGAAGGTCACTGCCACCTGCTTTTGCATGTGACTGCTGAGAGGCAGCAGTTAGGAGCAGACATGAGGCCATGTAGCTTGGAGCCCAAGAACCGCTGCTCGCTCGGTGTATCAGAAGTCCGTTTTTATTAATGCTGATGAAATTTTGCCTTGTTCTTTCTCTACCCCGTGATTAAGTGTATTTAAATATACCCGTGCCTTGACTTGTTTTGTCTTATAAGTGCTAGTTCAACTAATTTTGTGGCTACAAGTGAAAATATGTATTATTTATGGAGGATGGGAAGAACAGGAAGAATACTGTAGAAGTGTAATATATTTCTTTGTTGTTAATAACTCACTTCAGACAAGCTATTTAGTCCTGGTTGTATCTGTAGAAGTGTTCAGAAGGCATGAGTGAGTGGTTGGGAAAATATGAAAAGTCACTTTGTTTGAATATGTACACCCCGCTTTCACTGACACTTCCATTATTCTGTTATATCCGTTTAGAAACAGAATTTGAATGCGAGTGAACAAGCAACACATCCACGACTGTGCTGTAACTTCACCGTTGTCCTTTGTTTGGGAGTTTTACAAAACCCCAAAGCATTGGCTTTCGTACGGTCTATGGACAAAACACGGGGCTGGATAGGCCACAGGTACCAAATGTTCAGCATGCTTCTCAGCACTTGTTCCTGAGAATAACCGCTTCACAAACCTTCTCCTTCAAGACATCCTTAAGGCTGTTTAATACCCTCTTAGTTGACATTTCTGTCAGCACTCAGCACTGTGAAGAGTTGCTGAACTAAACCATATTAGCAGGTCTTTACAATTATTTGTAAATGTTGAGATACTCAGAAGATTATTGCACTGGTACATTGCCTTTGGTGCCTGAGGGGAGCACGAATTATATCTTATCTGCAGGAATAGCACTGAGGAGCCAGACCGTCTTATGAGATGCTGTGGTGCTCAACCCACTTCCAATCCCATCACTGGGATTGTCAGGGTACAGTTTATATCCGTGAGCAGAATGGACATATCCTCTAACATTAGAGTTTCGCATGAATCTAATGCATGGGAAATGGATTTTTTTTTTTCTTAAGTGGATAAAAATATCTTCTCATCTGAAACCTTAAACTGATGACATTTCAGAATTCCATTTGCAGAGATGGAAAAACAGATGATTTGTGTTTTTTAAAACTCTTTCTGATAGCTGGTGCTTCTAGCTTACACAGTCTGTTGAAGTATTACTGACACAAAACAGTTCAAACTTTTGACTCTATGTCTGACTCTGATAAGGTTTGCCTATAATTGTCTGTATTTAAATAAGGAAAACTACTGTTTTCTGAAACTTATTAGTCCAGGATTGTCAGGACTGGAACCTGGAAGTTAGGTTCTTAAAATTTCAAAGAAGTGGTCCAGTTTTCAAAAGCACTGAGCAACCTCCGAGTGCCATGGAAATTGCCTGGGGTTTAAAGCTCTGGGAAAAGGTCAGGCTGGTTGTATTGTAACCTAAATTTGAGCTCCTATGTACTAAAAATGCCAGGGAGAAAATATCCCATATCATAAGCCAGTTCTTTAAAAAGAGACATACTTTTAACAAGTGCTTAATTGAAAGCAAAGCTTAGTTTCAATATGATAGGAACATATTTGTGTTTGTGGTTATGCCGTCTGTGTAATTTCCGACTTAAAAGGATGTCAATTATTGCATAACTCTACTGGCCAGTGAGCCATTTACACTGGCTCCTAAAGTAGAAAATAAAGTTTGTGTTACTCTTTATAGCTATATATCCATTTATCTACTGTCTATCTGCTGCTGGGAGCTGCTGAGAGACCTGCTGGCTTACCTTATGGATCTGGCAAGGGGAAGGACTGAATGTCCCGAAACCTCCACAGATGGGGATTTCACGGCCTCTCGGGGGACCCCGTGCCCTGCCTGGATGGTCCCAGGGGAAAAGTTTCTTCTAGTGGCAGCCCTGGGAATAAGAGAGAAGTCCTGAGCGGGCGTGCTGGCCCCGCCGGCCTCAGCCAGTGCTAATGCTCTCCAGTCCCTGTGCCGGTTTGCATTGGTGGTGAGTCACCCCTGTTCAGCTGCCGCAGTCGCTGCCGCATCATTCTCAGAAAGAGCGTGTGCCTTTCATTTTTCTCTTCTTTTTCATTAAGTTGTTAATAAAGTCCTTAAGATAGCAGAACAAAATTTATGCTGGGGGGAGATCCGCAAGCATTGAGGTGCATTTTCAGAATCGCACAAGCACAAGTTAACTTTCCTTTCCGTTTTCATGTCTTACGCTCTGATTTCCCAATGTGCTCGCTTCTCTGCTACATTAGAACACTGCACTTAGAGATCACCAAACCCTTTTTTTGGCCAAAAGAAATGGAATAACACTGGCATCTCGACCAACATTTCCTCTCTCCATAAAAAACAGGTCTGCTGGTTTAAGGGGTTTGAGTAAACTACTACAGGCCAATAATAGCTGCTGTGATTTTGTAACTGGGGAAAATTTCACTCATTGCAGCACTGTGACCCCTGTGAAATCAAAGATGCTGTACTAGTGAAGAAGAAAGTTTGTCCCAGTGATTTTAAAATGTCCAACACGTGTCTCTGAAGGCTGGTGGCTGACCTGACTAGCTTTCTGAACCAAGTTTCTGCTGCTTCCTGGCTCTCTTTGGGAAAGGAACTACAATAAACAGCGCTGGTTCCTGAAATTTTTTCAGAGGAATTACATATAGTGATGTGCATTAAAAAAAAAAAAAAAAAAAAGCATTTTTGATTTTAAATGAAAGGCAGAGAGACCAAGGCTGTTAATCCTAATGTTCTGGCTGCTCTGCAGATTTTATTGCACAAGCTAAAGGTGTGTTTCTTTTCTCTTTGTGGTGCTGGTTGTGTTGGTAAGGAAACCAACACACAATTCACCCCAGGTAAAGTTATAAATGGGGCATGTTTATTCAGAGGTGCCCTCCTCCCAAGCAGAATGTACTTGCCTGGCCTGTATTTACCCAGAAGAAAGTTGTCCAGATTTTCTGAACCAGAAGGGGAAGCGTTGCCCAGAGGCCGGGCTGAAGAGCACCGACTGTCCCGGGATTGCATGCCGGGAGCGTGATTTTGCACAGCTGGACCAGGGCTGGCACTCCCTACCGTCGGGGTCATTTCTCCCCAGGTCTACAGGGCACTTCCAGCCACGGCACGGCTTTCATGTCCTGCTTAGTTTTGCCTTGCAGAATTGTCGAGTTTGCCTGTTTGTTTTCTACAAACTTCACAGCTCCTTGGGTCATGTGAGAAGCTTAGCTATCACAAGAAGATTTTTAGGCTTCGTAGGGGTAGAAAAAAGCTTCTAAGCCTGAATTTCAAATGCAAACTTCACAAACAAATAAAATGAGCCTTTACATTCATTGAGCTTTAACATCTCCTGGTTTTCTAGGGCATCACTTCTGACTTGTGACTATTTGAGGTTGGCAGCACTGCCGCTGACTCTTTGTGCATTCAGGCTGCATTTATGTTGCTTGGTTTGACATATTCCTGGGAGACTTATTTCCACTCTCTGTGCATTTAGCTACAGCCTGGGCAAGGCAAGGGAGACTATTTTTCAATTCATGTTTTTTCTTTCCCCTTACTTTAGCCTCAAACTTTCTATCTTTTAGGATATAAATTTGGCTATTGTTCTGAAAAACACATACGCTGCTGAGTAGAATTATTGGTGATAAGTCTTACAAATCACTGGATAAATATGTACACATTGACACTGGATGGACTGGAGGAATATTTTTACAGTAGCAGGCAAATTATTAGAAGGGAAATTAGAACATGCAATAATTTTGAATCTGCACGATATTTTGCACATTGGATTTTTTAAGTTTTTGTCTGATGTCACACATATGTTGCCCCCTCTTGAAAACAGGAGGAACGTAAAGCTTTCTGTGAATTTAAAAAAAAACAGTTTTTATTTGTATCATGAAAGACCTTGGCCAGATGTGTTATGCAAAGTAATAGGAGACTGAGGTTGACAGCTGAAGGCCGATGCTGTACCTGTCAGACGCTACTATACGGTCATCCGCTTTGTCATAGGGCACAGTTTTCCTGACTTCTGCTTAAACTTTTGGTTTCTGATTAATACAAAGGTATGTAGTGATTTCTGGATCTTGGACAAAGACTCTGAAGTCTTGTAAATTATATTTTACAAGTTTTCTAAAAGAGAAAAGACAAGAACTCTTTTCTCCAGCTAGGTAAATGTGTGACTATAATAGTATTAGAAGGATCCTTGAAGTGTTTTCCTTCACATGCATAGAAGCCCCTTAAGTTTAAGGCACCAAAGAACCACACCCGAGAAGATCGAAGGTAATTTTGTTGTTTGTGCTAGGGTGGAATTTTTTTGTTTCACGAGTGTTTGTCTAATAGGGCATGGTTGAAATGACCCTCTTAAAATCTACCGTTGAAACTTGAAATGGCACAGGCCTGAATCATGCAAGCAAAAAGGACAGTACCTTTATGTGCTTGAGTCTCTTGGCACAGGCAGAGCACCCAGAAAACAGAGTTTCAATCAGTAGAAGTGCTCCCAAATTCTACAGGTGTGTTGCTGTAGACCACAGTCTGAACATGTCTCCCTTCTTTCCTACCCGACAGTAGACTCCTATTGGAACATGTCCAGCGCTTTAATGAATTACAAACCTGTAAAATATTTCTTTCCCTCTGCCTGCGGTAACTGCTCTTTAACCTGGCAGTGAAACTGGGTACAAATAGGCACTTGAGACTGACTCATGGGGAAACATGCTGTGCGTGGAAACGGGGGCTGTGCCACGGAGCCAGTCCGCTACGCCTCAGCCGTGTACCCGAACACGGTGCCGAGGGATGGAGAGAACCTTCCGTGGCCGTGCCTGACGCCAGCCGCACACGCTGGAGCAGGTGGGCGAGAGTAAGCTCAGCCGGGAGCGGGGGAGCGGGCTCGGGGCAGGGTCAGGCAGGGAAAGGCATTCCCGGCGTTTCTGCTCCCGCGCTGCACGGGGAGAGCGGTGCCAAACAACACATGCGCCCTTGGCATCTCCGATTACTTCTGCTTCTGTAAGTCATGAACCGTTCCACCGAAGCCAATGGCACCTCATTAATGTTAAACTGATGTGAATAAAAGGCAACTGGGACATATATGTTTCCATACCTTTATACCGCTGGGTCTGATTCTACTTTTGCTCACACCGGTTTGATATTGATACGATTCCTCTGGCTTCCATGACATGAATCTGTATTTAACCTGGGTCAGCAAGATCTCAGTCAGCTTCATTTACTTCAAAAATGTGTGCCTGGAGCTGTTGGGAAAGGATGGGTCTGTAAAAGAAGAACAGAAGATGGGAGGTAAGAGTAGGAAAGGGATCAAGAAACAGCTGAAGGATGGAGCTTTATATTTCTCGTCCTTGTTTGCCTACAGTTTGTTGCCTTTGTCAGTGAAAAATGGGAGAGATGAAAGAAGGGAGTGTCTTTTGAGTTAGTGGTTGTCTTCAGGCTGAGCGAAGCCCTGGGGTAGAAGCGTGTTAGTCCTCCCTCTTTCCCTCGTTTCAGCTGTTCTGTGTGTTAGGAAAAAAACCCCCAAACTTCTTTTTTTTTCCAATACAAAATAGGAAAGAACTACAAGGAAACCGAGCAGATTATTTTTTCCAGTTTGCCTTAGGGTTTCCTGGAATTTTTGCTACTGTACATTTATTTAAAGTAACCCTATCTGTTTAAATACATGCTGATCTTTGGTTGCTCTGAGATCAGAATCAGCCCCGAAGAATGCCTTTTGCTTGCAGTCATTTTTGTATTGTCAGTTCTTCCTCCTCACCCCCGCCACGCTGACCTCCGGCGTATCAGGTGACAGTAGGATAAACTGCAACACATGTGGTCCCGGGCAGAAAGCAAGCTATGATCCAAACCCGTACAGAAATTGTGATCTGTTGTCAGTCTCCTCAAGGATGACGAAGCAATCTCTTTCCAAACGAAGGTAGATGTAAGATAAATTCTTTGACTGCTATTATATTTTTCTTGGCATTAACCAGGCGCTATTACTGTTTTGTGGCTTTGTCTCCACCAATTATGAAGTAAAATAACATCATCTGCTGCAAAGTGTCATGATCCAAAACTCCTATGCCTCTTTGCAGTGACATTGTGAATAGGTAAAATCAACTCCAATGACTCCTTAGTACGTGTTTAATAAGACTTCACAAAGTTTTGTCAGGCACTTAGAGGGGATGTTTGGAAAGAAAGGCTCAGTCCCGAGTCTCTAAGCCAGACGAACGGCCTCCTTAATTTTGCTGAAACAATATGTGCAGCTAGGGGTTTGCTAGATCTCTGGAAAGTTTTTTGTTGTGCGCACTATTTACATATTCTGTGCAATTGTCATCATTACGTACCCAAAATGAAAACAAATCTTTTATAGTGAAACTTAGGACGTTATGCAATAAATTGAAATTTATCGTTTAATCGTCCCGCCAAGCTATTGCACAGCAAATGGAATTAATTAAGATTTTTTTTGTTGGCTGTCTCAATTTCACAATAAACATATTTTTATTTGAGCAATATGTGTATATCATGAAAATATTTTGAGGAAAAATAAATTATTCAAATGGAGCAGCTTAGTTGTAAATCATACTGCAAATTTTTTTTCTTAAGTGCACTTTATATCAGTATCATTTGCTAGAACTGGTAAAATACTGAAAGCTTTTTAAAAAGGTAAAAATATTTTCTTTTTTATTGTCTAGACTATATGTAAGCCATCGCTAATTAATACTGCCCTTTCTGATGGCTTTGCAACAGGCATGACTCAAACAAACCAATTATAAATGATTTTTCAATGTAAACTTTTAACAGCATAGCCCAAGGGCTTGCTCAACATAAAAGTACAATTTAGAAAACATAAGTTTTAACTAAGGTCAGGATATATCAGGCGATGATGGATGCACATGTAAAAACATCTGACTGTGGAATGACAACGTTTGCTTCGAGACTAAGCAAAATGTTGGTGGCAGTGATAAGTAGAATGAAAAATTGCCTTGAGTGAACTAACCAGAAGGTTTGGGTTTGGGGTCTGAGTTGCTGGGTGGGTTTTCTTGTGGTGTTGTTTTCGTTTTCTTCAGAGTTTTGCAAATCAGAGCTCCAGGGATGCTGGAGAGTAGAGTCTGAGTTTTAGACCTGTTTTCCTACAGCAGGCCCATGAGGAATTCAGACTTTGAAACATCATCTGCTCTCTGGGGTTTTAGCTAGAAATCAGCCCCCTTTTTTTCTTTTCCTAGCTGCTAGAGCAGAGTCCCTCTGCTGTGGGATGTCCTCTTCTGCCTGCACGTGGTGTGGCACTGATTGCTGTTGGTGACACAGCTCATCTGGCTGTAAGTTTCCAGCTACTGAGCGGAAAACATCATGGCTCTGCGATGCGAAGCACTGATCCAATCTATCCTAACGTTACAGGTTTAAGCTTGTTCACCATTTTGGAGGGGTTAAGCCTGGGGGAGAAGATCTCTGTCTGAATAGGTGGTGGTTGACTGTTCCACGCTGTCTTTACGAATATTCATCCTTATTGTCTGTCTTTCAACAGCCTGAGTGAAGCTGGCACAAGCTCGCATCATGTGCTGTATCTAATTTGGTAGAAGCAGTCACATGTCCGTAGTGTGATCTGTATCGGATTTGTACTGCTGAGTCATCTGGTATCAATTCTTGGGGAGAGGAGGCTCCATAGCTGCAGACCCTTACGTGTTCCTGGAGCTCCCGCTCCCGTCTTGTAACTCATTTATCACAGCCCTGCCGTAGCCCTGCTCCTCTCCCATCTCCCCAACTCACCCAACGCCTCTCCTGGCGCTCAGGAGCGTCTTTTCTCAGACACACAAGTCACCTCATTCTGAATTCAGCAGTCCACAAGCTTTGTAAATGATTCCTCAGCCACTCACTCTTCACTGTAGACAGCACAAGAAATCAGAGGTTGTCGATACGTTTTCCCCTTCTCCTTCGAGAAGTCCGTAACTTCACCTCGCTTCACACGTGGTGTCTCCAACACCTCTTGCAAAGAGGTCGGACAAAATTGTTCTTTATCAAGCCATTTCCTTCTCCTCTCAGCCGAAACCCATTGTCCTGGTCATCAACACACCTCCCGCTGTGAGTGCGCCTGCCTCCTCCAGCCGCAAAGGCAGCCAAAGATTTAACTCAACTTTCACAAGATGTGGATGGAAACCGCACGTTGGAGCCGGGTCACCAGGTTATCAGCCGGGCTCTGACTGAAGGTTTGTCATTTTGTTGAAGTTAAACCTGATTTTGTTGATGAAGTAGAGGCTAATTAATTTGATATTTAATAAAAACACTGCAGCCTTCTATATTTGTTAGAATTCCAACCTTACTGATCAAACAGTGTATTTATACAGTACCTGAGTTGCTGGTGAAACCCAGTGAGCGCTGCTGGGAAAAACAAAAAATTACATCTTAGTTGATATAACTTCTGCTGTCGTACTTATTTGTTCTCTCTCCTTGTGAGCAAAGTCGTTCCACTGATGCCGTCTCCCTTCTTTTTTCTTGTCATCTATAATTACATTGAAGGTATTAATAATCGTATATTTTGTCCAGCGTCTCGGCTTGATGACGGGGCATTGTTTAATGAGAGCACAATCGGTGTCCTGGCTCTTTGGGAGAGCCAAGGCAGGGCTCACAGTGGAAATCATTGAAAATAAACATGTGGGAGCTTAAGCGCTCTTTAATAACTCCTTCTGCTTGTTTGGTTAGCAATTTTGATGATTTTTGTCCGTTGTGCCTGGCTCTGCTGCTGTGGAGGCATGGTTATTTATGATGCCAAAGGAGGTTATGATCTCTTTATATAAACTAGGGGACAGAGGTGGAATATGGTAAGTTCTGAGTCATAGTAAGCATTTTAATTTTACAGCTCCAAGGCCAAAACCAAACATCCACAAACAAGAAGCATAGGGTGGATATTTTTCTCCCCAAGTTTTAAATCATGAAGAAGTAGCTGTTGATGTCATTAGTGTTAACCATTAGATCAAGAATTAGCCGTTAGACTGTAATAGAATTAGGATACTGATGCACCAAGTGCCAGAAAAGCTATGGATTTGTTACATAGGCACGCTTCGTCCTGTCTGTAGCTTTTATTGCTACTTAGGTATTTAGATTATTTTTGCTAATGGCAAGATGATGTTACCAAATGGCACTGCCTGTGTGTTGGAAACAACTACTCGATTATTTCCTTCCCAGAGGTGCCATGGAGTCATGTACTAGTACGGAGCTTGGGACCATATGCGCTTTGTCTGAAACAAAGGCTTTAAAAAGGTCTCAGCGGGGTAAGATGCATACTGCTCACAGCATTGCAGTCCTCAAGTGTTATGACTTTTGCAGTAATCACAAATTTTTTTTTAGCGAGCACTTGGCTGCCTTTTGTCCCCCAGCGGTGTCCTGCACCGCTCGCCCTGCCAGGGAACACGGGCGGTTTCCCTCTGGGAAGGGCTCAGCCTCATCACAGCAGAGAGCACTAGCCCCAAAACCCACTTTTCCTGTTCTCGTCCTGGCAGGAATCTGCAGAAGCTGTGCCTCGCGGTGTGCGACGGCGGTGGCATTTCTTGCGGCTGGGCTGGGCTGGGGCAGGGCAGGGAGGGAGAGCCGCTATCCCCTTGGCCCTGCCTTCAGCCCCTGGCTGGCAGCGCGCCCCGCGCGCGCCGGGGGATTAGCGCAGGGGACAGAGCGGCTCTGCCCGGAAACTTTGCCGTAAGTGAAGTGAAATGTCACTGTCAATTAGGAGAGAGCCTGAGAGCGCCTGTTGAAATGTTCTCAGACAGGGGCCGGCCCGTCCTCGGAGCTGTGACCGGTGCTCAGGGTACCAACCTTTGTCCTGGGTGCTGGTCCGAGCCCCTGGGGAGCCAGAATTAGTGCTCCGATACCCAGCGCCGTGTCGCATGGCCGTGGCACGGCCTTGGCCCCGTGCCTGGGGACAGGTTGCTCTCAGGTGCTAATTTGCAAGGGACCAGGACTCCGGTCCCAACTCAGGCACTGAGTACACCACCCGGTGTCTGCCTCCGCTGGGGTGACACCTCTCCTCTAACTGCACTGCTGAGGGACGCTGCACAGCGCTCCCCAGAGCTTATTAACGAGGGAAGCAGTTTTCCCTCAGACGTTCTGCAGATAACAGGCATCGTACCAAGCAGCCTGGAACGCACTCTGTCCTCTTGCATTATACGAGTGATTCAGATTTTTGCATAATATATTTAATTTGTAACTTATGTATGTGGTAGTTTGGGAGACATTTGAGTAGGACATTTCCTTTTCTTGTTACTGCTAGTGCTTGAAATGATGAAAACGTATTCTTTCTCAAGTGAAGCGCATGGGGAAGGGTAGCCAAGAGCTCAGGCTGCGGGTGGTGGGATTGTGGGGGCCAGCACTGTGTTCAACAAAAGTATATATTAATGTACAACACAAGGGAGGGATTTTTGTTTTTTTCCTTTTCTGCAGCCGTTTTATTTTTCAACGTCAGAAGCCACCTTGGAAAGACAAGAGTAGTATTTTTTGAACAGACTCCCTTTTCCCTTTAAAACCTTAATGTTAGAGATGGGTCAATTTAACTGGCTGGTTTCCGTGCTTCCTCAGGGCCTGCTGAGGAGGGGAATGGTTTGAGACAAGATTTGCTCCCGCCCTCTCAGAAGGGCTCCTGCCTCCCTTACCTCCTTTGTTTTAGGACAGGTTTTTATATACCATTATTTATAATTTATGTATTATAATTTTAATTTATTACATTGTACATTTTATTCCCTAATTGAATGAATATATTGCATAAAATATTATGTAATTTTATTTATTATATTATGCGTTTATCATCATAATATAAATTATCATTTCCTGTTTAGAACTTCCATTTCTCTTTTTTTCAGATGACTGGAAACTGTTGAGATATGAAGAAATACCAAGAAACGTGTCTAGGGCACCCCACAGGAGCCACTGCTGATTCAAGGATTAGCCTAGATGTTGCTCCTCGTGCCTACACACACACAAGTGCACGCGCGCATGCACACACACACACACACACATATGCAGAAGCACGATGTTGCCTGAAGTCCAGAAAGCCCACCAATGACTGGAGGCTGGGACCAAGACCTACCCATCGCCTAGCCCGGTGCCATCCCTGGTTTGCGATGGTAGTTCATTGCATCAACATGCTTTTAGTCTGCTGTTACCAGCCCGTGTCTCCCCAGGCCCCACTGTCTCGACAACCTCTTCTCTTCCTCTCTACGTGGTCATCTGCACCGGTTTGGTACTTTCACCCCACTTTTCGCCTGCTCCACATCAGTGGTACTTGCACAACATCTGCTCCGAGGCGCCGTGCAAGGAAATGCCCTGCAAATCGCCGCGTGGTTTGCGGACTGAATTCCCTAATGATACTCTCATTAATAGTTCTCGCTGCCAAATGCTGTTGGCTTTTACTTTCAGAACTGTCTGCACTAATAACGAGTACCTCCACTTGGAAATTGTTTACGTGGAGTATTGTGCTCGTGCCGCTGCCACAGACAGCAGCTTTGGACTGGGTGGGAGGGAGACCCTGCAACGAATTCACGGAGCGGCTCAGCTGCCGCGACCGCCGGGGTGTCCCGCCAGCAGCCCGCCCCGGCCCACGGGGGAAGCTGCGTGGCAAAGGGATTACCGCAGAGTTTCCCAGCAGCACTATTGCTTCCTTCCCATAATCCAGGCACGTTAGGGGCTAAAATCTTCAGGACAAACTAAGTGCAAATTAATTATGTCAATACATGTGGGTCCAGGAGGAGATCTAACGGGTTTTTCAGCTTTGGGGAGGTATATCTCTCTGGATGTTAGGCAGCGGGGGGCACACGGGGACACGATGACACTAGGCAAGACCAGTAGCAAATGCCAGACAACAGTTCTCTCTGCAGGATGCTTCTACAGAGAGCTACGGATTTCCATACCCTCCTGGCTGCCCTGCCTGAGACGATAAGTGCTCGAGTACTTCACAGCGAAAAAGTCCTGGGAAAAAGCAGAAGTATTTCTTGTGATAAAGGCTGGCTGCACAGTTTGGGAAGACGAGCCTGTCAGGGATGCTGCTGCACTTGGGCTGAACCTGTGGGAAGTGTGCCTGTGCCTAATAACTGTTGTGTGTATTTATGTGGCAGTCATTGTGCTTTGCAAGGAGGGAGTCGCAGAAATAATTAGTTAAGAGCGTGAGGTTTTTGGCACAGATTCCCTTTCTCAAGTAGCTGTGATGTTCATATATAAGAAAAATTGATTTGGCATCTAGACAGGATTTCAGCACGCTCATGGTTATGGAAATCAGCTATGGGCATGGAGGAAATCTGTATATTGATTCATAAACTGACTTGATGACTTGTTCATGCTTTAATATTTTCATGGGCTTTTACCCAAAATAAAAATGTCAGTAGGTACCACTTGACTGTGCTACAGCACCATCTAAAATGGTGGGAAGAAAAGGGATTTCCTATTAGACAGAAGCCTTTTCTGTTTGTGCTAATTGCTTTTTTTCCTTAAAGAAGAGGGTTTTTTTTTTGTCATTGCCCTTGCTTATTGGGTAAAAATGTGCACCTATATAATACCCAGAGAAAAATGTTTTCCTACGAAAGACCCTCTGTTTCATGGACACTTCTTTTGCAAGAGCTCGGGAAAGCCAGTCCTCCTTCTACTCACACAACCGTCTGCCAATACTGCTACAACTGCCACGACTGTCCCTAATAGCATGGGAATAGCTTTACTTTGGTATTGCGCAGTAGGGGAAGAGCCAGCAGCACTTGCTGACTCTTTTATTTGGTCAGACTGGTTGGGTGGTGTTTAGTCAGCATCAGCAACGATCCAAGACTGCCTCGCAAAAAATGCTTATTAATGCACTGACTCTTCACGAACATGTTTCTCTGCAGGTTTAAAATCTTAATCCCTGAATAATACCTCTGCCTGCCTCGTGGTTTTCTTTGGAGACGTTCCAGCGCTGACCAGTCTTGACCCTATTTGACTTAAGGTATGTGGGCTTGAAATGGAGGCAGTATGGCTGCTGGCCATTATTAACATGAACGGAAACTATGTCATGTATAATTTCATCTGAGATCCAGTGTGATAACAATATGCGACCAAATACTGATCTCATTTGCAACAGTATGCTTCCGCTGTGACTTCAGAAGAAATCAATGGGTGTAATGTAAGATGAGTCACAACGCATACGCTGTGCCATAGCAGAGCAGAATTTTCTCCATAAATAATGTCTCTTTTGGCAAGACACGGGAAAAAAAAGCCTGAAAATCTATACTGTATTGAACTGCACAGTTCAGGAAGGAGGCCTTATACATAACAGTACATTTTTGAATGTATAGGTCGTGCCTTGTGGACTAAATCTTCCCTTAAGACAGTTGGTTACTCATTTTCACAAAATCTGCACGTCTTTTCCATGACTGGGGTGTAGGAGCAAAAGATCTCTGGGGCCTTGTTTGAAATTGCTGCGTTTGGACACCACCTTACATACCGAAAGCACTCACGGAGAAAGCAGGGAGATGTCTCATGATGTCTCAAGGTGGACCGCTAGAACCATGGAGAAATTGTCGTAGCCTCGGGAAGAGACAGGCCATTTTGTCATTTGGTGGCTGGCTGCTTGCTGCTTATTCAATAGTCTGCCAAACTTGGCTAACGAGTGATTTAAATGTAGGTTGAAGGCAGCTTTTGTTTCTTTCAGCTGCTGTTTTAAGAAAGATCCCTTACAATTAATTGACCGATGAACTGTATAATCGATGCTGCCTACGCAGCGGGCACCGGCCAAACCTGGTGGGTAGCGAGAGCACTGGCATCTTGGTAGAGGCTGCGCTAAACCCTTCAGAGAACCTCTGCTCGCCCTCTCTTTATGCTCTCGGGTAGGAGAGGGCATGTTTAGTTTTCTGCTTACTCTATTCCCTTTTGTACTTGTTCATTTGCTAGGTGCATAAAGGAGAGGAGGTCACTTGTGCACATGGGATAAAGAGGTATTATGAATTCTAAAGTGTTTGCTTTATTGGGAAAAGCACAGCGAGCAGGAGAGCGCAGGAACATAATGTGTGAATTTTTAATGAATGCTGTGCCAAGTGTTTGTGCCTTTTTTTTTTTCTACCTGTAGCAGCTTTATTCATTTGGGAGAGTACTGCATACAAGATATTCTTTAGTAGTATGCTGGCTGCTGTTTAGTTTTAATAAATTAAATCCTTTATATCAATGTAATATTCTTTAGACAAGCACTTCCAAGGCAGATTAGAAATGAACTTAAGGGGATTAAAAGCTTCTCTTGCTAAAAACAATGTTTCGGATGGAAAATCCACTTATTTATGTCACTTTCAGTGGACTACATTTGTCTTTAATATGTTGCTACTGCTAAAGAAAGCAGTGCTTTGCCCATGACTGCAGCCTTTCTGCTCTGCTTTATATACACAGCAATGTTTATTTTCTTCAGTACAGTCAGTCGCTTTGGGAAAGACCGATGGCTTCCCATAAAACTGTGAGGAACCATTTTCTTCACTATTTAGAGAAAACAAAAGATTTAATGGATCTGGCATTTTAAATAGCATCTGTCTCTTTGTAAAATAGCAAACTGTGCGCATGGAAGGTATGAGCGGAGAGAAAAATCTGCTTTGATTTCCCCCTCGCTGCGTTGTAGCAGGCTGAAAACATCAATTGGAAGGTTCTCGTTATCTGTGAAATCCTGGACATCTTGGGAGCAGGCTGGTTTAGCTGGTGTCAGCTCAGGTCTGTGCAGCAGACTGAGGGGGAGGCACTAACTCACAAGCTGTTTCCTCTAACTCATACCAGGTTATCTGTTTCTATATTAAACGCTTGTCCTGGTACACGGTTCAATGGTATGTCAATCCCAGTGGTGGGGCCTCTTGTACCAACCCAAAATCTCACGAGCACACCGTACAGAGGTCTGATTTGGTATACCACTACTCTGCAGGTATAAAAACTGTGGTTGGGCAGTCTGTATGTGAGATCGGATGCTGTCTGTCCGTGCCGCACCGGCTGCCTACTGGTCCATCAGTAGACATCCAGCCAGCGTAAACCGAGTGCTTTGGTCAACCCAGCAAAAGCTGCAGCCGTGCCCCTCTCCAGAGCCTCTTCGTGTTTGTCCTGCTGGATATCTGGTCATGCACAGATGGCTATGAGCATTAGCAGGACGCCTTTCAGTCCTAGGCTCTGGTAGGAGCTTCTCATTAATCACCCCAACCAGGTCACACGATACCGACCTGGAAACGGCTGGCTGCCCCCTGATGCTCTCACACTGTGAAATTTCGACAGGGCAGGATCCGCTCCTCTGGAATAAATGAGGAGGATCTCAGGGGGGATGAACAATGAGAAAGTTGAATATTCTGAGTATTCAGACAATTTTAAGGCCCATATTTCAGCCCCGTAAGAGGCAATCCAGCACACTAACTTTGCTTGCATCCGTGTTTGGAGATCTGAACTTTCGGTTCACTCCCTGGACTACGAAGATGCACAGTTTTGGAGTTTACTTCCCACAGCTGTTGAATGCAATGAGGTCAGAGAAGGTACTAGGACATGGTTCATCTCCCAAAAGGGTGAAAGAAGGAAGGCCTCCTCTCGAGGCTCCTCACAAAGCATCCAGGAAGGGAAGGAGGCTGGGGAGCCTTGGAGGACAATTTGTTTTTACCTTTTCTTACGTGAGTTAAAAGTCTTTGGTCTACAGTGAAGACAGAAGAAATGATCAGAGTAAAATGAAAACTAGAAGAAATATAAGAAATTAATGTTTTAATTGGAATGAGGCCTTTCAGTCTATTTATTGTTGCCATTTGCGTGTGAGACCATGAAACTGCGGTGCTTGCTCCTTACGTGACAGCACCAGGAGCTCAGCTATAGTTTGCGGATCTGTTGTTATTCAATTGCATTGCAGATAACTTGGGCAGAGGGAGAGGTTCAACCCCTCGGCACACAGAGTTTGTCTTGGTAACTGTGTTCCTGACACAGTGCTGGATTTTGTTATTTTAGGCACCCACCTAAACAGTTGCGGAATAACTTCTGTTCCATCATGTTTCATTATACAGTAAAGTATTATTTATTTAAATGGTTTCTGAAGTAATTTATTTCCCAGCACCTGGTTAAAGCAAGATCGTTTCCCTTAATGCTTTTGGGCCATTGATACTCAGGGATCCACTGTCCAGTTTCAGTCAGTCTTCAAACGCTGTTAGTGTCCCCTTTCCACGGCCAGAAGCTGATGCCCAGATTGAATCGTAGTGCATCTGATCAAGCAAGGGATACTTTTTCAAAGCAATGCTCAAGGATTGAGTTGCATGACTCCACTGGTATTCAAAAGGGCCCTACAGTGAGGCTTTGTATTAACCTTGTACTCCTAGGGTTGTATAATAATAGGCCAGTAAGCAGGAATTAAACCACCACCTTTATTTTTAATTATTTTGTTCTGTTTTGTGTTCTGAACGGATTTCACTCCTTTCCCCAAACCCACATTTTTCGCTAGTCATAGCATTTATCAGGCATCTAAATCCTTATGTATTGCACATGATAAGAGCTGACTGAGATTTCACCACTACTTTTAGAGTGGAGAGTGTAGATTCATTTTCTGCACTATAATGATGGGCTCTTCTGTCAGTTTAGCCACTACGTGTGCACTGGTCATAACACTTGAGGATAAAACCTATGTACATTGCTACACGGCTTATCTGAAAAAGAAAAAAACTTATCGTTCAAGAAAAAAAAATACATAATTAGGATCAGGGCTGGAATTTCACTGGGAAATGTGGTGTAAAAATGCTTCTCATTTTAAATTAAGCTTTCAATGGCAAGTGCTTGGCTTTCAGCAACTCCTCTGAAACTCTTTTAATTGAAGTTCCATGAAAATCTGGGGAGTTCAGCTCAAGTTCACCTCCTAAACCCATCCTGATTTCATTAAAGATCTGATCTTTCTTTATTTGCCAATAAAATATATATGTGTGTGTGTGTGTGTATAAATCAGCCATATAACTGTTTTGGTTTTTTTTAAAGGAACATTTTTCCCTTTTCTTTACGAAGGATGAACTCCGCTCTGTGCACGCAATGAGAGATAGAAGCAACAATCCATGGGAGATCTTCCCTGCTCTCCCTCAGGTTGGAATTCGGAGCGCAGGACAGACTGTCTTATCGCTTCCCTCATCTGAATTGGTTTCTGCATCAGTTGTGGCAATCACATGATCATCTCTTCGTGGCCTGGTTAGGGACAGCATAGGCTCAGGCCAGTTTCCTTAGCACTTGCGTTAACGCAGTGGAAATACTGTGATCTGCATGAGCTGAGGACTGAGCTTGCCTTGGCCAAGGTTGGGGTATTTCCATGTTATTTGCATGTCACTATTTTCTGTTCCTGTCTCTAAGACCCGATAAAGGTCTTGATTATTCGGAAGGAAGGGTCTTGCTCAGGACTTGTATCTGGACAGTGATTTTTTGTTTCTTTTAACCCTTCAGTTTCGTTCCTTTTCCAGCTGCAGTGGCCAGGCATGCCTGTAACGGCACCAAAGGGCTGAGGCTATACAATATACCAAGGCGTATTATCTCTTTGCTCAAGCAGTCCAATAATAAGACATGTCTTCCAAAATTGTATTCATACATCAGAGGTTTTCAGTTCAGCTAGAGGGTCCTTTCAAAGCAGGGAATTTGGAGACATTCATTTTGCCCCTTCCGGGCACAAACCAGTGTTCCCATTTCCTTCAAAATAAGCTCTGTTGTGTCGATTCCCGTGGGACCAAGAGGAAGGATTTGCTGGCCATCCCATTTTTGTTTTGCGCGAGATTTCAGATGAAAATGTGTTGAAAACGGTGTAAATCCTGAGTTCCCCAAGGCAGAGAATTGTGATGTACTTGTATCAGTCTTGTATCAGTCCACTGCATAGCAGCGTGCCGATGACTCTTCTATTGATTACCATTTGGGTGCCCGTTTTGCAGTTTTGTCCTCCTCCTGGAGTAATCATTGACGCCCGGTTCTTTTATTTTGTTCTATTATTTTATTCTATTGCTATTGCAGCTACTACCTGTTCCACAGCGCTCCTCGCAAGCCCTGCACGTAGCTATCTGCAGTTCTGGTGAATCAGATCTCAGTGTTTCTGATCAGGGTCCAGCTGGAACTACACATCTTTGTTTCATGTAGTTAATATACTCGAAATGCACTAAATGACAGTTTATAATATCATTATCAACAGTTAAAGACATTATAACTTCAAGAAATGAAAAGAAAGTGCAGCCATATGTGGAAATGCTTTATTTTGTGCACTTTTAACCCTCACAATAGTTCAGCTGCAAAAACGGGGACAGCAACAAGCGGCAGGGAGAAAACGGGATGTCTGCAAAATCATTTTTCAGCTTTCCCTCCGCTGCTGTCATGAAAGAGCGCTGCGCTGTTTGGATGGTCAATAACAACCGAGGACTAATTTATTTTTCTTCATAAAATTATTTCTTGAATTGGATTCAAATGTGTTCCGTATTACACGGTTTGATAATTCAGTGATGCTTTCCCCCCATAACATACGAGCTGATTTAAACCTTCACTCCAAACAGCCCCAGGCTTATTAAGAACAGTGTGGACTGAGTATGGATTAGGTTTAAAAGTAATAAAAAAGTAGACCTGTTGGTTAGGTGAAAAATTCACTATCAGATTCCTGAGTGCAGCTTTCTTTTCATGTGCAAACTGCATTAAATGAGGCATTTAATTCAACAAATCCATAGTTCTGATCCACCAGAAATAGAGACTGGGTTAGTTCAATTTGTAACAAACGATCTCCATATGATCAAAGTCCTGAGAGCTGATTCCAACATACTGCTTAAATTAGTCTAACACCGAAGTGTTTGGCTCTGGGACAATATTTGGAATGTCTTACCAGAAGAAAAATTCCTCCGCACACATGGTTCCAATATCTGGGAATGCCAACCTTGCTTTTTAATGGGCTGACAGGGAGCCTCCGTGCTAACTTTCTGACTCCAAAAAGTTCTTGTGCTGTCACCCGCAAACCAGCTTGGATAATTTTTCCTTGGCTTCCTTATTAAAGCCTGAATGAAGGGATTGTGTGGCTTTCTTAATGTCACTTGGTCTGCCTGCCATAAATTCAAGCACTCATGATGAAAGCTCCACTTATATTTCGCTGGGAAATGGAATCAAGGAGAATGCACCCTCGTTCACAATAAATAACTAAAGTTGAGTTATTAAGTGTATTTCATATACCGGTGCCTTATTACATCAGCAGTTTAGATAATGGCTTCTTAAAAATACGCCTCTACTGAAATCTGTGAAGAGCGGGTTGCACATAGGCGTCCCTATGCATGAACACCAAAACAGCCGGCTAGAGCAATAACTTAGGACTGTATTAACAAATATCAAATATTTACATTTTTACATGCTGCTGTCTGTTTAGATTAAGCAACCATAGCAATAACAGCAGTCAGCGGCGAGGGCCGTATTTGCTCGAGCCCTGCCAGGGAATTCTCAGCTGGGATTGTTTGTTTGCTTTGTGCAATGAAGACTCGAGCTGTTTACATTGTAGCTCCAGTTTTAGAGAGTGCTAATTACGCTGCGCTGCTGAACCCCTCGATTTCTCAGAATCCACCGTCCTGCAAAAATACTTTACACGGGTCCTGGGCAGAGCAATCTGACTCGCGGCAGGCAACAAAGGGTGCCCCAGAGCTGCTTTTTTTTTTTTTTAATGTGGTAAGCGGCGCTAAATGGAAGTTCACGGCTTTAACTCCGCTTGTCTTTTTTGGGTTTGTTGTTTTTTTTTTTTTTTTTAATGACGGGACGGACAACATTTTCAAAGTCGTTGGCTGAATTGCCTCTCACAATTTTACTGCTTTTTCTGGAACTTCTTAATGTGAAGTTGGCCGATATAATTCAGCCAGAGGGGTGCTGATAGAGTATCTATCTATCTATTTACATACATTAAACATGCGTATCATTTTCCCCCCATTATTGTATGTGCAATGGGATGTAATAAATTGACACTTACCCACGAACAGACAGAGCTGACAGTGAGTAAATGCCCCGATTAGCATGTTATTGTCGTAACTTTGCAGTTTCTTCCTGATTAGTTAAAATATATGTTGTATGGCTATGAGATTAGTTTTAAATCTGTGCTACGCATTGCTCGATACTTCATAATGGCCAGAATGGGAGAAGGAGGCAGGATGAAGGATGAAAGGCTGGCACTCAGAAATTCAGCAAAACCACTGTTTTCACAGTAACTATTCTGAACAGGTGGCTAAGTAAGCCAATTAAACAGACTTTAAGAACAAATTATGATAGTAATCCATTGTCTGGGATCATTGAAATGCACTGTGTGGAATCCGTTCCCCAGAGCCGCCTGAATAATGAAAATCTGTTTTTGTATAATTTTATTGTTTTCCTATCTTCATTAAATGTTCAAAGATATTTTCCTTTTTTTTTTTTTTTTTTTCCTTAGGGGTGGATGCACGGAAAGGGAGAGAGAGTTTTTTCCAGAATTTTTGAAAAAGGGTGTGATCTGATTAAAAAACAAGAATTATTAACATGTAAGAACATCTTTTCCTTCGAACAAAACAAGAGTTTGCTAATGAAATTTTGTAACTATTTTAGAAAAAGGGTTTTTTTTAACGGTAAGTTGAAAACCTTCAATAACTTCATAGACGTGAATGAACAAAAGCTCAAAATCATTCTGACAGAAATATTTTGACCAAAAAAGTGCCAGGCAAAGGCCAGTAAAGAAAGTGTGAAATACGAGCGGAACCAATTATAGGCCTTTTAGCTTCAGCGGTGGGCTCCAGAGCTGTGGGGATTTTTCTCCAGTTTGGGGGAAAGACTATCCGAGTGTGGGGAGGACAATGCTCCAAACCATCTGCTTGAGCCAATTTAGCCCTTTCAATATCAAATCTTTCATTTCGTTGGCATAGCTTTAAAGTTAACACAGGTCCTGACAACTTTTGGGCTGTAACTAGTAGTCTCCAATACAGACCATCTCCTCTGCATGGTCTTGCTCAATGGTACGCTGGTGCCAATTAAAAAACACACTGAAGGCTGACAAACATCACTCCGTAGATATATTAACGGGAGGGCAAGAGTAAATTTCTGCTTTTTGTTTCATTTTCTGTTTAGATCTGGGACAGAAAGGAGTTCTCGGGAATGATTTCAGGCCATTGTATAGCAACAGCTCCCAGTTGCCACGTAGGGCTGCATTTGAACCGCTGACCTAGGAACAAAATAAATTATGTGTAGGCTGAGGTATGGAGATGGTGAGTGACAGAAGAATAGTGCTCAGAAATGGTTTTCAAGAGATTCTGTATTCATTTAAGTAATGTAACTGTTTAGCCGATTTATTCATTTGACAAGTTCCTTTGTAACCATCCTAATTCACCATTTAGCCTAAGATGGCCTTCATTAGTTTATTAGATATTCATCGAAAGAGATTTTAGCATAAATACAGTTCCAGAGAGTATTACCGCCCAGGGAATCTATTCTTTTAACCTACTTAGTCGGCTATCGAGTATTTGTTGAAATGGACTCCTATTTACTTAGTCTCTTAATGAAGTCTACAAAAGCTTTTCTGCAAAGGGAATATTGTTTTGTCAAAATTAGCTTACTTAAATAGGTTTCAAAGCAGTCTGAGAACAAAGATTTCAAAGCTACAGCTCCAGCCTAATATTTACTTTTTACACTGTACGGTAGTTTAGACTTGCCAGAAAAAGTGCACTTGCTTTTTTGTTTTGTTTTGTTTAAATTCCTCTGCTTCTAGTTGTGAGATATATATGTCATTTCTGGGGGTATGGAACTAATTGAGGAATATGTCCTGCCCTTGTTGAGGTGAACAGGGCAGATAAATAAAAACTCCATTGGACATAAATCTCCTCCGCTAACATCAAAGAAACAGGATCCTGCTAAGTGTATTTGTATAATGCAGTAATTTATGCAAAAAGCAGCTTTTGTCAGCAATGCAACAAAGCAGCTTTGATAAATGTCCCCTAATTTATTGTCATGTATCTCAAATCAAAGTAAAACATTTACAGCCTGCATACTGAAGGAACCCAGGCCCGGGGTACTTAAAGGGTTTCTCTCCCTTTCCATCTCCCCCCCTTCTTTTTTTTTTTTGAAAAAAAAAGTACAAAAAGCTAAGTTGGGCAAAAGGTTAAAAAGGATCTGTTTTGAATGTTAAGTACTTTATACAAATTATGGGAAAAAATAATAATGAAGCTGCTTAAAGAACGACAGAAAAGCCTGTACAAATTCAGATTAAAAAATCCACTTAGCTTTTCTCTTACGGGTGGTGTTTGACGAATCATAATGTGGACGCTAATTGTGTTTTACAGGGACAATTCCAGTTTCTTGGGTTTTGAAGGAATAAAACGGTGACTGTAGACGGTGGCTGTTTGGAGACAGTGCTTCTCTTTCCTTCTTGCCTATGGATTCTTCTGAGCAGCTGCCTTTCATATGCATGGCACATTTTGGAAGACAGATCAAGTGTGAGCTGTTGGGGGGAGCTTTTATTACTGACTTCAGGCAAGAGAATCACACCCTAGAAGAGAAGGCCAACAGTGCCGCGAGTTCCAACCCCACCGAAGGGCTGATGGTACTTGTGGCACAGAAACGTCTTGACTCTTCTTCCGACTTCTTGGGAGAATTATTAGACCTATTGGTTTGACGGAGTCAAGCAAGGTGCTTGGCCTTGCGTCATCTTGCATTGTATAAAAATTGTACAAAGGACCATTTTGTAATTCAAGGGTACCATGAATGGATATGGCTGATAAGGTGCAGTCTGAAGTGGGCTCGATATGATGTCTGTTGGTGACTTGAGCAGTAAGCCCTGGTGCGGGGGAGCATGTGGGAGCCCTGTCCCCTGCGAGGAGGTCCCCCCAGGAGCACTTCTCCAGCCAGATGCTCTGCCTCCAGCTGAGCACTGAGGTTTGAGATTAGAAGAGAAAAATCAGCTACAAAGGTGCTCCTCACACCCACAGGGCTGCTGCTGAGGTTGCAGGAGCTATAGACCAGGGAAGGCCTGAAATCATCTCGCTGGAGGGAGACCATCTAATGCCTATCAATCAGATAATAAATTAAAACTGCGTGGGCTTTTCAGTCACCCACAATGTCTTTCAGTTAAAAAGACCGACAGTGATACGGCTCCTCCTCAACCCCCTTTGATATTTAGGGGGAGCGATAAATTAAGTTCTGCTTCAGCAGAGATCCAGCGCGGCTCCACATGTCCGTTTGCTCTCAGAAGTAGACAGCATTTCTATGTTTTTTGCTTAGAAAGCTCTGTTTATAATAAAACAAACATACAGCTTCAGGAGTATAATATCCTTTGAGTGGAGTTGTTTCAAAGTGTTTTACAACCCATCTGGTAGACTGACTCTAACCATTAGGCATGTTCTGGGAGAAAAATGCCTTATTCACACAGATAGTAGTATGGTTCTGGTATTGCGAACCAGAAGAATGAAACTTTGCAAAGCCAGGCCTGCCGCACCATAAAACAGAGACACGGAGTTCACTGAGAAAGTGAAAAGGAGCAGTTGTTAAAAAAAAAAAAAAAGAAAAAAAAGAGTTTTATTTTCTTTGTATAAAAGTTCTGCCTGCTGGGAATGAGTGCCTCTCCCAGCACCAGCTCACCCTTGAAAGAGCGTAAGTCGTCTGTACTGTGGAGCAATTCACTGTAATTTCTTCTGCATGTCTGTCTTTGTTGCTTTTGTCATTAAGGCACATTAAGATTATAAGTTAATATATAATAATTTAAGTTAATATCATAATTACTAGGTTTATAATTAAAATTTTGTAAAAGTATTCCGCAGCCACAGTCAATGAAATGAGAGCTGTTCATGTTAAAAGCATCGAAAATATACTTAGCAAAGCTAATTGTAATTGTTATCAACATACCGTTTGAATCACAGTAAAGCCCAGAGGCCTTTGTCAGGTGTAAGGCTCAAGGGATAGTCTCCAGGAGCAGGCGGTTTAAAAAAAAAGACCAAGCCCCCCCCAAAACACACAGCTAACCCCATGCAAGGCTGCGTCATCCTCACAGGGTCAAGCAGAATGTGGTACAACAGCGCCAGGACCAAAACAACAGCCCGAGTGGGGCTTGCCAACCTTCTGAAGAGGGCTTTAAACTGGAGTTCCTGGGGGAAGGGAACCAGAATCCATGCTACTCCTACCAATACGGTGCTGATACCAGCAGTAGAGGCCCACAACCTGGAGATGGTCAGCGGGAGAGCTATACGCCGCCTGACCAGGAAGACCGAGTGGATGAGGCCCTCTATAGACAGATTGGAGCCACCTCAAGGTCACAAGCCCTGGTCTTCATAGGGGACTTCAACGACCCCACTATCTATTGGAAGGACGACACAGCAGGTCATAAACAATCCACGTGGTTCCTGGAATGCGTCTTAGAATCACAGAATCATAAAATCCCAGAATCATTATGGCTGGAAAAGACCTTTAAGATCATCAAACCCAACCATTATCTAATTCTACCAGGCCCAGTTCTAAACCATGTCCCTGAGCACCATATCTAGACGGCTTTTAAATACATCCAAGGATGGCAATTCAACCACTTCCCTGGGCAGCCTGATCCAGTCTTTGATAACCCTTTCAGTGTAGAAGTTTTTCCTAATGTCCAACCTAAACCTACCCTGGTGTAACTTGAGGCCGTTTCCTCTTGTCCTATCGGCTGTAACCTGTGAGAGGAGACCAATGCCCACGTCTGTACACCCTCCTTTCAGGTAGTTGTAGAGAGCAATAAGGTTTCTCTTCAGCCTCCTTTTCTCCAGGCTGAACAACCCCAGTTCCCTCAGCCGCTCCTCATCAGACTTGTGCTCCAGACCCCTCACCAGCTTCATTGCCCTTCTCTGGACATGCTCCAGCACCTCAGTGTCCCTCGTGTAGTGAGGGGCCCAAAACTGAACACAGTACTCGAGGTGGGGCCTTACCAGTGCATGACCCTCACATCTCTGCTGTTGCGTGACCCTCCATCCCCTATCTTCACTGACTCAGCAGACTGAGGGACCCCATTAGCATCCTGTACCACGGGCATTGGCACGCCACCCCCAGCCTTACTCCTACAGCCTCACTCCTTTTTCACGTAAGCTTTCTCTCTAACTTTTCATTTTAATTTCCATTTTAAATTGAATTTTAAGGGCTTTCCTTTGACCTCACTAGTCTACATGAATCCTGGCCAGATTTTATAGCCAAACAGGCCCATCAGATCGCCGTTGGAAAGCTCACTGGAGGCTGGTGGGTCTGCATGCGCAGAGCATGAGCTGAGCAGCTTGTGTTACACCACGGATGATGAGACGTGGGAGGTGATCAGCTAAATTGCCAGATGCTGATAAATTGAGTGCCGGGTCACACCACACCTCTCCGCTCTCTCATGGGCACAGATCTCATCTTACTCTTTATGTTCACCCGTCCTACTTATGTTTCTGGTTCCTGCTGCTACCGGAGCTGCTGAGCGATGAAGCTGAGCTTGGGAAAGTCACCTATGGGGTGTGAACTTTAACATCTGCCTTGCCCTCCCTCAGCCATCCCCAGCAGCCATGTACGTGGCGGGTCCCCACCAGGTCTTGCCATCCCTCTCCTCACACCGGCTGCCGTGGCCGATGGCATTGTGCCCCCTGAGGTCTCACAGCCCAGGTTAGGTACCGGGGATAAAACTTCAACTTGTGACAAACCACTTGGGGTGTTGGGAGCAGACGTGATTTAAACCCACGTGTAACGCCGGGGATGCTCACGTAGCAGCTCCCTGTGTCGCATGAGGCTCTGAAGCGATGGCACGGCCGTAGCGGCACCTGCGTGGCTGCACCGAGGTCCCTCCGCCATGCCACCGGCAGCTGATGGCTGGGGAGCAACTTTGTCCCTTTCTGAGTGGCCAAGGGGTTTTTCATGACCTCCAAGCGTGTTGTTCTCCTTCTTCTTTCTGTTTATAAAGTAACACATAAGCGTAAATGTATACATACCTATATGCATATGCATACATGTACACGTATACATGTGTACACATATGCATACATCAACACATACCTATATGCGTACACATATGCATACAAGTACACGTATATATCTTATCATAGAATCATAGACTGATTGAGGTTGGAAGGGACCTTAAAGACCATGTGGTTCCCCCCCCGCCATACCCAGGGCCACGGCAGTCTGGTGAGGTTCCTGCCCACTGGGACGGGGAAAGCCCTATACAATGGAACAAAAAGATCTCACGTACTGGTTTGCTCCTTGCGCTTAGCCTCCTTCTGCCCCCAGAACATCAGCTTTTAGGCAACGTCCCTCAAAAGCTTTTGTGGTTCATACACAAGCGTTGTCAAGCGTTGGTTGGCATCATTTTTCACGCAGTCGATGAATTAGCGGTAGCTGAAGTGTGATGTGCCACACGCAGCACAGGGTTCTGTTCGGCGTGCCCGGCGGGGTGATCGCGGTGCGCCTCCGTCCCGCGTGCGGGGCAGCGGGGCACAGCCTTATGCCCGCTGGTTGCTGCCCGGCCACCGCCGCCTGCACGCCGGCAGCGTCTCAGCGCTGGGGCGGCAGCGTGCAGCAGCGGGCAGCGATGTCCCACGCGGCAGGCGGGACGCCGCGCTATGCTGCGTGAGGAGGCCGAACTGTCGGGACGGCTGAGCGGAAGTTTTGAAAGACGCCGCGAGCACCGGCTGCGTACCGTGTGCCAACGTCGGGCTGAATGCACCTGGTGGTCTCCACCGCCCAACGGGGCACAGCTCCGGGGGCACCGGCGGTACTGTCCCCCGAGAGTTCTTACTCTCTCTCAGCGCCACTCCTCTCGGGACAAACCGCAATGGCTTTGTCCTCCGTTTGTGGGTTCCTCCAGAGCGGCCCCGTCACCATCCCCAGCACCCGCTGCTCTCTGCTCCCTCCCTCGCCGCGGCCCACTGCGCACACGGCTGCCCCCCGCCCGGCTGCTCCGCCGGCTTGTGTTTGGAGTGTAGTCTTGGGGGGTGCTACAGAGACTGTAGGTGTCTGTGTATATATGTATACTTTTATGTATGGATACTTATAAATACACATAATGTTCATATAGTGTACACATATATATGGGGGTGTCTGTGTCTATGCATAAATGTATGTACACACACAATTTACTATGCATACATGTACACGTACACATGCATACACATACAGGTACACATATACATACCTACATGTGTACACATATGCATATGTGTCCATATATGCATATGTATATGCATATGCAATACATACATATACACATAAGCGTACACATATGCATACATCTACACATATGCCTACTCATACATTCCAACCCCACGCCATACACCAGGGCCATGGCAGTCTGGTGAGGTTCCTGAGCAATGGGACGGGGAAGGAGCCTCCTGGCTGGAGGCTGGAGCACCCTCCTGTGCAGACAGGCTGAGTGCGTTGCGGTGCTCAGCCTGGCGAAGAGAAGTCGCCGGGGAGACCTTATAGCAGCTTGCCAGTAGCTATCTGAAGGGTGCCTGCAGGGAGATTGGAGAGGGAATTTTTACAAGGACATGTAGTGAGAGCACAAGGGGGGATGGCTTCAAACTGGAAGAGGGTAGGTTTAGAGTCAATACTACGAAGAAGTGTTTCACTCTGAGGGTGGTGAGCCCCTGGCCCAGGTTGCCCCGAGAAGCTGTGGCTGCCCCATCCCTGGAGGTGTTCAAGGCCAGGTTGGACAGGGCTTGGAGCAACCTGGGCTGGTGGGAGGTGTCCCTGCCCATGGCGGGGGGGTGGAACTGGGTGATTTTCAAGGTCCCTTCCAACCCTAACTGTTCTATGCTATTATATATATGTGTACATGTATGCATATGTGTACAGCCATAGGTATGTATACGTGTACACATATAAGTACATATACATGTACATGCATGCATATGTGTACGCATATAGGTATGTATATGTGTACATGAATTGCATATGTGTACGCATATAGCTATGTGTACATGTACATTTATGCATATGTGTACATGTATGTGTATGCATGTATGTATATGCGTACATGTACACATCTGTGTACGCCTATAGGTATGCATAGTAAATTGTGTGTGTACATACATTTATGCATAGACACAGACACCCCCCATATATATGTGTACACTATATGAACATTATGTGTATTTATAAGTATCCATACATATAAGTATACATATATACACAGACACCTACAGTCTCTGTAGCACCCCCCAAGACTACACTCCAAACACAAGCCGGCGGAGCAGCCGGGCGGGGGGCAGCCGTGTGCGCAGTGGGCCGCGGCGAGGGAGGGAGCAGAGAGCGGCGGGTGCTGGGGATGGTGACGGGGCCGCTCTGGAGGAACCCACAAACGGAGGACAAAGCCATTGCGGTTTGTCCCGAGAGGAGTGGCGCTGAGAGAGAGTAAGAACTCTCGGGGGACAGTACCGCCGGTGCCCCCGGAGCTGTGCCCCGTTGGGCGGTGGAGACCACCAGGTGCATTCAGCCCGACGTTGGCACACGGTACGCAGCCGGTGCTCGCGGCGTCTTTCAAAACTTCCGCTCAGCCGTCCCGACAGTTCGGCCTCCTCACGCAGCATAGCGCGGCGTCCCGCCTGCCGCGTGGGACATCGCTGCCCGCTGCTGCACGCTGCCGCCCCAGCGCTGAGACGCTGCCGGCGTGCAGGCGGCGGTGGCCGGGCGGCAACCAGCGGGCATAAGGCTGTGCCCCGCTGCCCCGCACGCGGGACGGAGGCGCACCGCGATCACCCCGCCGGGCACGCCGAACAGAACCCTGTGCTGCGTGTGGCACATCACACTTCAGCTACCGCTAATTCATCGACTGCGTGAAAAATGATGCCAACCAACGCTTGACAAACGTGTATGAACCACAAAAGCTTTTGAGGGACGTTGCCTAAAAGCTGATGTTCTGGGGGCAGAAGGAGGCTAAGCGCAAGGAGCAAACCAGTACGTGAGATCTTTTTGTTCCATTTTATAGGGCTTTCCCCCTCCCAGTGGGCAGGAACCTCACCAGACTGCCGTGGCCCTGGGTATGGCGGGGGGGGGAACCACATGGTCTTTAAGGTCCCTTCCAACCTCAATCAGTCTATGATTCTGTGATAAGATATATACGTGTACTTGTATGCATATGTGTACGCATATAGGTATGTGTTGATGTATGCATATGTGTACACATGTATACGTGTACATGTATGCATATGCATATAGGTATGTATACGTTTACGCTTATGTATTACTTTATAAACAGAAAGAAGAAGGAGAACAACCCGCTTGGAGGTCATGAAAAACCCCTTGGCCGTTTTAACTTCCAAACACTCCGAAAGGGACAAAGTTGCTTCCCAGCCATCAGCTGCTGGTGGCATGGCGAAGGGACCTCGGTGCAGCCACGCAGGTGCCGCCACGGCCGTGCCATCGCTTCAGAGCCTCACGCGACACAGGGAGCTGCTACGTGAGCATCCCCAGCGTTACACGTGGGTTTACATCACGTCTGCTCCCAACGCCCCAAGGGGTTTGTCACAAGTTGAAGTTTTATCCCCGGTACCTAACCTGGGCTGTGAGACCTCAGGGGGCACAATGCCATCGGCCACGGCAGCCAGTGGGAGGGGAGGGATGGCGAGACCTGGTGGGGACCCGCCACGTACATGGCTGCTGGGGATGGCTGAGGGAGGGCAAGGCAGATGTTAAAGTTCACACCCCATAGGTGACTTTCCCAAGCTCAGCTTCATCGCTCAGCAGCTCCGGTAGCAGCAGGAACCAGAAACATAAGTAGGACGGGTGAACATAAAGAGTAAGATGAGATCTGTGCCCATGAGAGAGCGGAGAGGTGTGGTGTGACCCGGCACTCAATTTATCAGCATCTGGCAATTTAGCTGATCACCTCCCACGTCTCATCATCCGTGGTGTAACACAAGCTGCTCAGCTCATGCTCTGCGCATACAGACCCACCAGTCTCATTTCAGATAGATTTTCAGGAGCCTGGTTGACAAAGTCCCTTGGGAGGCAGTCCTCCAAGGCAAAGGAGTCCAAAAAGGATGGACATTTTTCAAGAAGGAAGTCTTAAAGCTGCAGGAGCAGGACATCACCTTGTGCTGAAAAATAAGCCGTCGGGGAAAAAGACCAGCCTGGCTGAGCAGAGAGCTATGGGAGCAACTCAGGGAAAAAAAGGAGAATTTATGGGCTTTGGAAGAAAGGGCAGGCCACTCATGAGAACTACAAAGATGTAGTGAGGCTACGCAGGGAGGAAATTAGAAGGGCCAAAGCCCAGCAGGAACGTAACTGTGCTTAAGGACGACAAAAAAAGTCTCTATAAATATATTAACACTAAAAGGAGGACTAAGGATAATCTGTGTCCTTTAGTAGAAGGGGGCAGAAACATAGCAACAAAGGATGTGGAAAAGGCTGAGGTACTTAATGCCTTCTTTGCCTCAGTCTTTAACAGTCAGAGCAGTTGTTCCCCGGGTACCCATCCCCCTGAGCTGGAAGACAAGGGCGGGAGCAGAATGAACCCCCATAATCCATGGGGAAATGGTGAGTGACCTGCTCCAGCACCCAGACATATGCAAGTCTATGGGGCCAAATGGGATCCACCCAAGGGTACCGAAGGAGCTGGTGGAAGTGCTCACCAAGCCACTTTCCATCATTTATCATCAGTCCTGGCTAACCAGGGAGGTCCCAGCTGCCTGGAGGTTAGCAAAGGTTACACTCATCTACAAGAAGGGCTGGAAGGAGGATCCAGGGAACTAGAGGCCTGTCAGTCTGACCTCAGTGCCTGGGAAGGTTATGGAACAGATTTTCCTGAGTGTCATTATGTGACACATGCAGGACAACCAGACTATCAGGCCCAGTCAGCATCGGTTCATGAAAGGCAGGTTCTGCTTGATAAACAGGATCTCCTTCTATGACAAGGTGACCCGCTTAGTGGATGAGGGAAAAGCTGTGGATGTTGTTTACTTTGGACTTCAGTAAAGCTTTCAACATGGTTTCCCACAGCATTCTCCTGGAGAAACTGGCTGCTCATGGCTTGGATGGGTAAAAAATCAGGCTTGATGGCCATGCCCAGAGAGTGGTGGTGAATGGAGCTAAATCCAGTTGGCAGCTGGTCACAAGTGGTGTCCCCCAGGGCTCAGTACTGGGGCCGGTTCTCTTTAATATCTTTATCAATGACCTGGATGAGGGGATTGAGTACATCCTCAGTAAGTTTGCAGATCACACTAAATTAGGTGGGAGTGTTCTGCTTGAGGGTAAGATGGCTCTACAGAGAGATTTGGACAGGTTGGATTGATGAGCCAAGGCCAATGGTATGAAGTTCAACAAGGCCAAGTGCCGGGTCCTGCACTTAGTTCACAACAACCCCATGCAGCGCTACAGGCTTGGGGCAGAGTGGCTGGAAAGCTGCCTGGTGGAAAAGGACCTGGGGGTATTGGTGGACAGCCAGCTGAACATGAGCCAGCAGTGTGCTCAGGTGGCTAAGGCCAACAGCATCCTGGCCTGCATCAGGAATAGTGTGGTGAGCAGGACTGGGACAGTGATTATCCCCCTGTACTCGGCACTGGTGAGACCCCACCTCGAGTACTATGTCCAGATTTGGGCCCCTCACTACACGAGGGACACTGAGGTGCTGGAGCATGTCCAGAGAAGGGCAATGAAGCTGGTGAGGGGTCTGGAGGACGTCTGATGAGGAGCAGCTGAGGGAACTGGGGTTGTTTAGCCTGGAGAAAAGGAGGCTGAGGGGAGATCTTATTAGTCTCTACAACTACCTGAAAGGAGGGTGTAGAGAGGTGGGGGTCCACCTCTTCTTGCTAGTAACAATGGATAGGACAAGAGGAAATGGCCTCAAGTTATGCCAGAGGAGGTTTAGGATAGATATTAGGAAAAAGTTCCAAAAGGGTTGTTAGGAAACCTGAAAGGGTTGTTAGGAAACCCGAAAGGGTTGTCAAGCATTGGAACAGGCTGCCCAGGGAGGTGGTGGAGTCGCCATCCCTGGAGGTATTTAAAAGAGTGGTGGACATGGTGCTGAGGGACATGGTTTGGTGGTGGTTTTGGCAGTGTTAGGTTGATGATCTTAGGTCCTGATGATCTTCAAGGTCCCTTACAACCTAGACAGTTCTACGATTCTATGATTGTTACAGCAATAAACTGTTTCTGCTTTTGAGCAGAGCCCCTGAGGGATGCACTTTGTCACCCTGCCAAGAGCCCCCAGCCACAGCCGTGTCCTGCCCTGAGGGCTGGACACGTGTGGGTGTGTGTTCGTGTGGGTGTGTGTTCACTTGGGCTTCACCTTCATGAGGGGGGGATGCTGGTGTGCCATCAGAAGCTTTTACAGTTTGGATTTTGAATGGCAAAAGGGGTCAAACACTGTGATCTCGGCAAAGGCGAAGTCTTCCTTTAATACAATGTTTCCTAAACATTTTGAGTAAGTGAAATCATTAAACCTTCCCCTCTTCTGTGTTTCCTTTCCACACTGATAAAAGCCTTCCAGACCCAGTTATTCACCGCTCACTTTCTTCTTTGTATGCCAAGAAGAATGCAAATTGCAGTTTTGCTAACGTTTCAGGGAGGCAGGTGTGTTTTGCGCAGTTAAATTAGCAGCAAATCTTGAAATACAAATCTATACATTAATCAGACAAGCTGCAGGAAAAAACCCACCCAAGGTGTGCTACTCAGCGGTGGTGCTGCCTGTGGGGACACCTGGGTGAGAGGAGGGGCAGCGAGCGCTGCGGGCAGGCAGCTGCCTGCACCCTGCCTGCGCCCTGCCTGCGCCCGCCACCACCGCGCAGCCCCGCCAGAGCCACTTAAAATAATGTCAGTGCTCTGTATTGACTGGAGCTTGTGATGAAATTTTACCCCAATACTTTTAAAGCAGAGACAGCTGTGAGTAGCTGTTAAATAGACACAAATAAGAGCTCGGTCCAAAATATGCATGTTCAACATAGTGCTTCATATATAAGTTGTGCTACGAGACCACAAAAATGAAGAAACCAAAACATATTAATTATTTGAAATAGAAACACTCTCTTTTTAAAGGCAGGCACCCTTTTTAGATGTCTTATTTAAGCGTTGCATTGATTTTTTAAATCTCTGAAGCCCCTTTATCTCAGTGCACTTATTTTATGAGAGTTACATTTTGACACATGGTTTTGGTTTATTATGTAATGCTTCAATAAGTAAATGCAAATTACCAATAATGATCTTTTTAATTTGAAACATAACTTGACCAAAATCAAACTTTTCAAGGAAATAAATGGGAAGAGATTTTTTTTTTAAAGTTTGTTTTGTTTCACAAATTAGTTTCAGTGTCTCACATGCACACACATATATTTCAAAGAAGTTCACGTTTAATGTGAGTAGGACAAATTAAAAAAAAAAAAACAACGCAAAATCAACACCCCCCCCACCCCTCCCAATCTTGGAATGTGTCATTAAAACCACATGGATTTTAAGTTCTTGTTCTTATACAGAAAATTGCATTAACAGATTTTGACCTCGCGACTAAGCCAAGCTACATGTGTTAAAGGCCCAGCATCTCCGCTCTGATCCGTAGGACCGTTCCTGCATACTGACTGAATAAATGCAGCCTACTGATGTAATAGCATCCTGCATATGTCTCATATTAATGGTATTTTCCTAATGGTAATGGCATTAAAAGCCTGCCTACTTTGCTATTGAGTTACTCTATTTAGGATAATTTGCCCAGAAAGACTATCCTTGAGCACGTGAACAAGCATATCATTTTATAACACTTAACTTAAAATATCGAAATCAAAGCAAGCTGAGAGTTTGATTCCAGAACTGGTATTTTTCCATTAAAAGAAAAAAAAAATCTGTTGTGTTTCTTGAATAATTTATTATCTGGATTTTTGTTGTATTTTCCACATGGAATTGATGAAGAATAAAATACTTTTTTTTCTAAAGAAAGTTTGGAAGAGCGAAAATTCACACATGGAAAACAAATGAGCATCGGGAAACACTCCTCGTAGCTAATGGCTACTTGGTATGTCGCCAGAATTCATACAGATCCTTAAAATCAAGTAAATTATGCCCGCAGTGATAGCTCCCTTTCGCTGGAGTCCCACAACAACCGCCAAATGGTGGAGCAGAGCTGAACTGCCAAATTTCATTTTTCACCTCCCAATTCCTTTCAATTAAGCAGGTTCGTTTGCCGCAGAAGGGCCTATGCATATTTTATAGTACGGCAGGTAGGATTCGGCTAACCTCCCCTCTCTCAGGTGCCCTCACAACGTCACGGCTGTGAGCGCCCTCCATCCGTCCCCGCTCCCGTCCCCGCTCCCGTCCCCGCCGTCCCGGGGGAGCCGGGCAGGGGCTGCCCAAGGTGGGGTTTATCCACGCCGCTTTGCTGAGTCAAAAAAACAAAGAAACAACGGAGGTGAAAGCAATCAGACACGCGCGTCTTCTTTAAACAGCCCACTAAAGGAAAAGGGAGAGAATCCGAGCTTTCAAAGGGATGTAAAAAAGCAGCGCTACTCTCCTGTTCTGCTCTCGTGATAAGAGATCACACACTTTAAATACCTTATTGAACTCGCAGGTTAAGAAACCTGCCACTCATCACGCAACAGATTAAATAACTGGTGAATTACGTGCTAGAAAAATTAGGATGGATTACACAAATATCTGTTAAGGCTATGATAAATATTTATAAACAATCTTCCTTGCAGAACATGTCTCTGTCATTCATTTCACTGCAATGAAAAACCTGGAACAATGGAACTAATGACTACATTGTTCCAAAGTTAAGTAGTATATCTAATAAGGAAAATAATCAAATGAGCCAAATTCTTTATGAACACAACAGTGAAGCAATTAAAATAAATGTGATTTTCCAGATCAAAACTTCTGGCTGTTAATTGCTATATGGCACCTATCCTAGTCATATGAGTTTCCCTTGCAGCTGTTTTTATTTCGTGATACATTTTGAAATCCCAGGAGCCCGGTCCTGGGATCTGCCGCACCGACAGTTAGCCTGCAAACCAGGATACTTCGCAAGCGTTTCCAACCCGGGCAGAGGAACTCTCAAGGCAGGCCTTTGAGAGCAAGCGCTTTCTCGCCATTTGCATTTTGTTTGCAATGCGTTTCCAATGAAGGTAATTTATCGATGCGCGCTTCTTGACACCGGAGCGTGCGGGGTCTGCGGCCAGGTGAGGCGAGCTCAGGCAGACGAGGCACGGGGCGCGAGGGGGTGCGTGTCCCTCGCGCCCCCCCCTCCTCCGGTCACCACTGCGCGCGCGGAGCCAACAGACTTCACCGTATGGGGTCTGCCCTGCAAATAATACAAAATACAATTCAGCATTTCTCTTACCTTCCATGGCCTCTAACGCCCTGCATCCCACAGCTTCTCTTGGGTTTTATTTTTTTGGCGTTTTCTGCCCTGTACGGGTGTCCGCGTTCAGGAGGGCTGCATGCTCCGCGGGGCCAGCAAACTTATTTAACACACAACACGTCACCCCTTGAGCTAAAAGCGCACGCTGGAAACCTGGCATAGTCCAGCCAGTTTATTTGAAGCTGTATTTTAGTATCTGTGGGTTATTAATGAGATTACAGAACTCAGTTACAGGGAATGACAAATGCAGTTTGTCCAACATTAAGCAGATATTGGCATCCTTAGGTGCAACTCGGGAGTCGGTGATCTCAGCTATTGAACGAGCTAAAGCCATGAGCAATACGATATTGATTAGACAATGGGTATTGTATTTACCCGCATAGCTTTATTGGGCGAGGCTCAATGCGATGTGTTTTTATTTGGGAAACTTAAGGAAGATAATTAAGAATGCTGTAAGGAGAGCCTCGCAGCCTTCATGCTTTTCTTTTTAAAGGCTACAGTTGTCTTGTCCTCTTTCTTTAAAACTGCGTGTGCTCCCTCCCCACCTTCCGAAAGGTCAAGGGTAATAATAATAACCATAATAATACGGTATCCTGGAAATTTTCTACATGCCTCAAGAGAACTTTAATTTTTTCCAGAAACTGTTTTCTGACAACAGCCGCCTCTTCGACTTTGCCTTTCACCCTGCCTGGATTGCCAGCGCTGCTGTGGCCAAGGCAAAATTTTGCCTTTGAATCCAGGGCCTTTTCTATAGAAAACCCTCCTCGCGCTAACCGGAACCACGTAGAGTTCAGCTGTCCTTCACAGACAGTTTTTCCCTCTGCTCTGTGCCCTCCGTACATCCCTGCCTTCCCCCCGCCAGCCGGTGCTGACGCCAGCGGTCATTTTTGCTTTTGCAGATAACTCGAGATGGTTAAAACTTGAGCCTTAACTCAGGCTAGGCTCAGTCGAAACTGCGGTCCTCGGAAGCGCCGCCTTGCAGTCCGGCCTGCGCTGCCGGAGGGGGTCAGGATGAGGGCTGGGCGGCTCTGCACGGAGGTTGGTCCCCACCCCCGGAGCTATGGCAGCATCCCAGGTAGCCTCAAAACCCGACTAAAACACCGTTATGGTGAAGGCCAATGTGATGCTTCAGTTGTTGTTCTTTACCTCTTTCTGACGGCCGAATGAGAAGAGCTGGAAGAGCTGGAAGAGCTGGCCCACTACCCAAGCCAGGACACTCTGGAGAAGGGGAGGCAGGGAGGTAGCCACGTAAATCCGGCTGGGCACCGGCCGGCAGTGTGCCGAGGTGACAACAGAGGCGAACCAAGGGGGGGAAACTGCTCAGGGTTGGATGAACACGTGACCAAAAAGCCATATCTAGTGTTGGATAACACCCAAGAAGAAGGAAATCTGTGGCACGGCAGCAGGAGCAGAAACTAAAGGGTGTCGGGGAGCGACTTTTCCCACTGCAACCGCCATTTGAAGGTGTGGGGCTGGTGATGCTCGCCGCGGGCAGGGGCACCCACGGCTGAGGGGCAGCTGGACAGCATGAGTGTAACCAGCCCTTCCAGACCCTCCAGCCTGCCCACTGCTCGCTTAAAGTCACCGGCAGCTTCTGGAGCCACAGCCACGCCACGAAAGCCGCAGGGAAGTTCAGGGAAGGGGAAGCCTCACACAGGAGGAGAGAAACATAAAGATAAATTTTAAATAGTTTTATATTGATCAGCGCTCATAAACCAGTAAGTCCCAAGTTTATGCGGCGAGTAGGAGCTGTAACTCAGGTAACGCTTTGCACTTCCATAATATACACATAGTTTAAGTTGCCGGTGTTGCAAATTGCGAGACTGTGCCCAGGCAGCAGTCAAGACCTCCCTCCTGCTCAGTCCCTGCCTGCCAAAGGCACCACCTGCGGCGAGCGGGGGACAGTCCCGGCCCTGCTGGGGACAGCGGGAAGCTCTGCAGACTTGGGAAGCCCAGCCCGGCGCGCCTGATGAAGAGGATGTCTTCTTGATCCCTCACATCCACAAACATCTCAACCAATCAGTCCGAAGCATCCCTGGAGAATACGTCCTATTTTGCTTTCTCCCATCAATTGCATTCCCTTTCTCTGAGGGCTTTTTCTTTTGCTTTTTTTTGCTTTTTCTTTTTTTTTTTAAATCCCACAGCGCTATCATGTTTGCCAGCCCCAACATCACGTTCCTCTCTTTCATCAGACGACTGACTCATAGCATCTTTCAATTTGGACTCGCTTTTTTTTTTTTTTTTCCTGTGGGATTTTGGCCCAAACAACACAACTTACACGGCATCCGCCCAGACTCGACACACAGCGAGGCATCCGCCCAGCATGGGGGTGAAACGGGACCCATCTTGTCACCATCTTCTTTGCCTCCGGGAATTTTGCCATACTGAGACTATTGTACCCATGTTTAGGTGCTATAGCTTAGCATTTCCCCTCCCTCCATGGGTGACTGCTGCTCTCTAACTCCTCTCTGACTCTCCAGGCTTCTGGCCATGGGGCTTCTAATGCTTTTTCTCCAGCCCGGTCCATCCCCGATGCACCGGTGCTGCTGCCAGCTCCGGCCCCCGTTTGTAAGGCAGCTTCTGACAGCTACTGCTGCTCCCTCCACTCTCCAACCTGATGCTTTCCAGCCCTGGGCTCTGCAAGGAGAGGCACGAGGCAGGACGCGTGGAGTGCCCGGAGGAGTGGGTGAACGGCTTCTGGACCCGCACTCAGAGCAGCTTCTCCATCTGCACCACGTCACGGGAATACAAAATGGCACCGAGTTGCACTTTTCCTCATTAGATGTGGGCAAACTTGGCTGGAGCACAAGTGCAAGAGCTCATCTTTCTTCAGCTGCTTGTAATTCATGCTTGAGCAAGAGCATTATTTGGGGCTTAAGTCAGACTCTTCTAAGTAGGTCACAATTCTTCTTCAAGACACAAATTCCTGCCTCTGACTTCTCAGAAACATGGATTCTTGTCTCTCCTGATTTGTGTAACACCTCAGGTGCCCTCTTATCAGCTTGATCAGCTCATCAAATGAATCCACACAACAAACAGTGACTAAGTTGCTGCCTGCACAGGGTTCAGGCTTGGAAAAGTTCCTCTGCCTTGGGTGCCAGCCATTTCTCTGTCTCATTTGCATGGCTGATTTGTCCCATTTTAATGATGCGCCACAGTTAGCCCTGTAGCCAGGTAAAAGGATGTATCCTGCATCTCCTGTGGCCATTGCATCAGTGAGAGGACAAAAGGCTGCAGCGATGGCCAGGAAACTCCAGTCCATACGGGGTTTGTTGTCTGAAACAGATGCTGTGCAGTCCACGCGTTAAAAACAGAATTCATTTTGGCGGTACAGAGATCGATTCCCCAGATCATCACAGCATGTGTTAGACATTGCTCCTGTACTTGTGCATAGCACTATAAGGGGTTCGGACACAGCCAGGGGTATGATGAGGGAGAGTAAAGAACGCAAGGAGATATGGACTGGAGTAGAAGAGACTACAACCCAGTACGGCGTAACACAAAACAAAGACGGTGTAGAGCTCTTCACCGAACTGGCAGGATATGGCTTTACGATAGTTCTGATAGTCTACATCAGCTCACCATCCTGTTGTTGAAAACTGCCGGGATTTGCTTGTTTCACGCTCAAGGAAAGAAAGAGAGAAAGAAAGAGGTTTTAGCTCCCTCAATGGAGGGATGAGCCTGACCTTTAGAAACACTGGTGGGAAGTAAGAACCAACCGGACACCATATCTCTCACCAGAGGTGGAGACTTGCAGGTAAATACAGTTTTAGCGAAGTCGTCTGGCCAGGGGAGACTATCTGTAGGGGTGGCTAGCTCTCCTTAGAAGACAGATGTTGGGACATTTACCTGCATCGCAATCCCAGATGTTTTTTTATTCCTCGACTGCCACTTTCGTGTGCAGTGGTAAAATGCTGGAGCTGGAGCATGGCTTGTTTCTGTGGTCATCTTTGTATCACTGAAATGAGAAGTGTTATTTTACAACAGCATACAGGATGCCCGCAGGCTTTTATGTTTTGTTTTTGTTTCTGTGAAGTTATTTTTTACTTCCTCTTCTGAAAAGAAACAAAATGTTAAATGTCTAATTGAAAAGCCCGTTGGAAAAGCCGCATAGGAAGGCTGAGCACATGAACTCCTGTGAAACAAATGCCTTTGTTTCCAAACAGTCTAGCGATAGCAAATATTTATTGACATTTTTCCTTCCACAGGGGCGTTAACTATTATAATTTGCTAGCACGTACATCATGAGCACTTTCAGATTTTGAACAGAACATCTGTTGGTCAAAGATGAAAAAAAAACTTGAAAAAAAAAATATGTCTTTTTCCAGGGTTATGAATCTAACAGCATCACAAATTATCGCTAGGAAAACATTTCAAAAGCCTGAACTTGCACTTATGGAAAAAGGAACACAGATAGAGGAAACAGATAAATATGCGTTGTGTTAGTAGGCTTTGTTTTCCGAAATGATATATTGTTCCGGAGAAGCGGTTAACAAACAAATTATTGTCTGTGTCCAATACAGCCAGATCTTTGGTTCCACCGAACAGATGTTGAGGTGAAGCAGATTAAAGCTTAATTCACAATAGGGCTGTACCACAGGAAAGGTGCCCTAAGTTTATCTATTGTTAAATAATATAATTTATCGTCTTAGAGGGCTACGGAGCAATTTCTGTTCCTTTTCTACTTTTTGAACAAAGATTTATAGCATAGATAATCCCCAATTTTAGATATTTGCTGCAGGTTACAGTTGAAAGAATTTCCCAAAAGACTGATAACCCTTTTTTTCTCCCTTAACCACAGTCAAACCAGTGAACTAATATGATGCCTGCTTCAAATAAATGTATTTGCTGCCTCTGTGCATGATAAGTTTTCATTTAGTCTATGATCAGCTGACAGTATGCAAGTTTGCAGATACCAGTAATTGAATACAGATAACCTTGGTTGTTGACCTATGCAGAGCCATGACTGTCTAGTTTCCATTGTTTCTGTTTTTGCTAGTTGACACAAAACTGATGTGGGCTGAATTTATATATTAGCCATCCATTATAGTGGGAATTGCTTATCGTTTTGGATGGATATTGCAAGAAGTTTCTATTTATTTAACCTAATAAGATGGCAAAAACGAACCTGATTGGGCCAATTCAGGATTGGATTTAACCCTTAGCAAGCTGGTTAGTTTCCGCATGGATAGCAGGGCATGAAAAGGACCTCTGCCTTATTTCTGGTTTTTACACACATTTTCTTTTTGGTTGGAGGGGTTATTTTTTCTAGCAAAGGATGCCATGAAATATTGAGAAACTGTTTGAAGCTGAGGGTTGCAAAGGAGCCAAGCAGAGCTGGGTATCCAAGTCCTCCTGGCTTCTGATTGCAGTAGAGAGCCAATTCTCTTAGTCTTTTCAGACCGGGCTCTCAATGAAGTCTATGAGGGCGCTTGCCAAGAGACGAAGAGGACAGTGGCAGCGTAGTCCCTGGGAGAGCTGCCTGCTGTACGCAGCACGGGCTTCAAATCACATACCAGAAGCTGCTCTTCTGCAGGTTGCAGCTCTCTCCAGCCTCATGGACGCCAGAGCCAGGACGAGACTCCTTTGGTTGTTTGCAACGATTGTGACTAACTTGGTTTTAATTTCCCCCTGGCTGCGATTACTCGTGCAAGTTGCCAGTTACCTACGAGCTTGTTTAGGTCTCGAATGAAAATCTGGGCTTACAAATACAATGTGACCGTTGTAAATGGCTTACCCAGAAGGTACGCTACCGCAGCCTAGGACTGACCGACGGGAAGGGCGGAAGGGCAGCAGCAACTCAAGAGAGCCGTCGTGGTTTTTTTTAATTATTAAAGTGATGGTCAAACTCTGGCCCCGCTGACGCTGATGGCAAAACTAATTGCCTGGTGTCGGTGGCATTACGGGCAGCTTTTATCCCACCTGAGAGGAACAGAAGAAATGCTGCCTGAAGTCCCAATGGAGGGGCCACTGGACTGCTCCGAAAAAGCGTCCATTGAGTGTGAGCTTCTGACCCCTGCAGAGCCCTCATGTACCCACTATTCTGGCCTTGCTGATGTTATGCACCAGGACTCACACGAGGTTTGCTCAAGACCATGAAAGCAGAACGGGCAGCTGGAACCCCGATCGCCTTGTGCAATGCACTAAAGCGCACGGAAACGTGATACTGCTGCTCATATGGAAATCGCCGCGTTTAGCCCTTGTCATAGCAGCGAGAACCAGTGACATGAAGTCCCTCTATGGCTGAGTTCTGGTTTTGCTAAACCGTGGTTGTCAATCAAGTGAGCTAAACTGAGCTGGTTTTTCAAACTGGCTTTCACCCCCTCCTGTAAATGGTTTTCTCTGCAAATACAGTTTTCAAAATCTAGGGAACCATGAAAAGGAAACTTTCAAGCATCCTTTTTTTGACCACCTTTCTGAACCGTGTCACCTAGCTCACAGGTCTCAGCTTGGCTGCAAAGATGCACACTGGGAAGCTGTGGGAATGCAGCGCCCAGTTAAGGCATGGCATTCCTCTTCCGCACGCATTTAAGGATGAGAAGTGCCTAGAAGTACCAAATATTTTAGTGAATAGACCTTTTACTTCTAGAAAGCAATTTTTTCCCCCTCCCCTCCCCTAGCCCCCTCCCCTCCTCACTGCTGACTTCAAGGAGTAACGAGCGCAAGGTCAACACAGTCTTTTTACAGGCATTTGCTTGCTTTGGGGATCCAAGACGGACCAAAAAGAAAACTACGTCACCTCCTAAAGCACGGGGATATTTATTTCTTTGAAGTAAATCAAGCCACGCTGCCAAACAATGATTACCTGCCCATTAATAGGTTAATCATTGTAACTGCAACAGTGTCATGCCACCTTACTCTCAGTAGCTCTGCCAACATCCTTTGTCAAGTTGCGGGTTTGAAATGGTGTTCAT
>NC_138917.1:18756700-18799200 GCF_965231255.1 Vanellus vanellus
AGCTGTGCTGTGCCTCCAATGTGTATTTCATTTCTAGTCAATAGGCATTTGAGCTAGTTAATAAATTTTTAACAACATTGTGGACTAGACAGGGTCATCAGCCATTCAAAGAAACAACAGTTCGGTTGTCAGCGGAGTGTTAATTTCTTTCACTTCCACCTGACCTTAACATAGATTTTAAGATTAGTATTGCAATGTTTTGCCTCTCTTGTTAAAAAATGATAAACATAGATTTGCAACTTTTTGCCTTTGAGATATTTAGATTCCCCGTCAATATTCTGCAGGCTTTTCTTCCAGCCTTCGCCGTCTCCGGTCCAAGGCTCCTAGAGAAGAAATGCCGTCTGTTTTCATTCTCTAATGCAGCAAAGGTGCAAGGTTGAACAACCAGAGCCTAATTAAAGTGCCGGATTGAAAAATCAATACACATCAATATACACCAGACATTAGACTAAACAGCTGAAAATATTTTGTGAGAACAGCACTGAACGTGAGCCAGTGTGAACTTCTTTTCCTTTTCTTTTCCTTCTTTTGCTGGTTTTGGGTTTGCTGGGGATCATGCAGTTTGATAACACGCGCACATACACACATGGACTAGAGAGTGGTTTCACTGTCAGGAATAACCTATAATTAAACTTTCACAGTTGACCCTCTTTCAAAGTGCTGCCTTAAAAACAGAGAGTTGCTCATCTTGTTTACCAACCTTCCAGAGGTAGAGCCACCCTTCGTCTGAGTCTTTTAATCTACTTTATAGCTCCCCATCTAAAACCAGAGTTGTTCTCACTGTTGCCAGAGCTATGGACCACAAAAGTGTTCCCGTCCAAAAATGCACTTAAACACGTGGTTAAATTGCAGTGGCACCGAGCCAAAGGGATCCGAAGTCCTGACTTCATCCCTGTCCTGCATTAGCACAGAAGTCCACAAAACAGCCTTGCACTTCTTTCTTCCCGGTGCCATCAATACCGATGACCTTTTATCTGTTCATCTATAGAGGAGGCGAGCACACGGCCACCTGCGGTCACCATGGAAACGACATGATTTGCTGACTAAATTCTTTTCCTTGATGTGTGTTAAAGACTATTGGCAAGCGGGGGGACACCTGAGCCAAGGTGAGCTGATTAAAGAATCTTGAACTAGTTGAGATAACTCTTAAATTTTAATCAGCGCACTTTCTTATTTGCTGCCAAAAATAATTTAGCTGATGAATAAATGCATGTGTAGCGCATGCATGGCTGTAATTCAGCTGCGGTCACAAACTTTGCCAATAATACATGCAGCAGAAAAAATTATTTACTACCTTTAGCACGTGGTGTTAAGTCTGGGTTTCTCATGCTAAAATCTGGTTTGAAAAGGTATGGAAAGGAAATTAATGCTTACTGATAGGTGCCAAAGCAAAGATGACCTCAGCAATGTAACGTCACAGAGTCGTTGGCTGAACCTGATTTCCCTTTTGCTTCTTGAGTTGCTTTATTTGGAAACTGATAGAAGCCTCCGCTGTAAATTTCTGGCACCTTGGTACCGAGGGGGGCTCTGCCCTCTCCCGGGACCCACGCCGGAGCCGCGGCACGGCTGTGCAGCGGCAGTGGGCACCAGGCGGGTGCAGGGCCGCGAGGCGCACAGAAAAGGTTATTTTGCAAGCTCTGTGTGCTCTCGCAGGGCTCATCTTGCTATACAAAATCAGCCTCTTTTAGTTATATGTGGTGTTTCTGTACTTTCCTGGGTTAAGATAGTACATAACTGTGGTGCAGGGTCATCCGGAGCCCAAAGGACAGAGCTCAGATGCTCAACGAATAAAAGGTTAGAGCTGGGGTTTTTGGCAACAACATATAGAAACCAACAAACCAACACCAAAACCCCCACAGTCTGGGTTTTGGTGCACCTCTGATGCACCGGTCTGTAAGAATCCCCTGTTCTGCTGCGCTGTAACTGTAAATAGTCCTGGGAGTAAAGATGCAGAAGAGTACACAAGAGTGAAGGCAAACTAACCCGCCATCATTACCCCCTGCGCATCTACTCAAAAGGGATAAATTGGAAAACAAAATTGCGATGTATCAGCCTAACAAAAACTCCAGCTTTGGGCAGGGGTGTTGCGTTTTTCCGGTGAAAACAACAAAAATGCAGTTTGCAGGTGAAGAAAATCAGTCACCTCATCAGCTGCCTTTGGACAGAAAGAGGAACAGGAGGGACTGTAAGTATCTCTCAGCCTATATAGATACCTATAGATACGCACGTACTGTTCCTCTGCATGCAGCTGAGCAACAGAAGGATGCTTCTCCACCGGTGAGGTGGGAGAGCGGGGCCGGGCGCCGCTGGGTGCCTCAGCCCGAGAGCCTCCTGGGACGGCCCCAGACAGGGCCGGAGGGACCAGTGGGGTATGGCCCACTTGGGGTCTTGCCCCCTCCGGCTCCCTGGGAGTGCCGGGCACAGCAGTGTGTGCCCCGGGAAATGTGCAGCTAGGCCCCGTGTCCAGGAGCGATGGCACGGGGGAGGAGGAGGAGGAGGAGGAGGAGAGGTGGGGAAGAGATGTAACCTGCCCATCCCAGAGATTAAATCTGGGGCAACCTCCAGCCCTGACCTCCTAATTCTACATCCTGTCTTCCCTTGCACCTCGTTACTCATTGGGCTGTCGAGCCGGGATTCCAGCCTGCTAGATTACGGACTGCGAGTTTATTTAAAAGGAAACAAAACAAAAACACACCGGTTTTCCTCATTACGCGCAGCCATCAGGACGGCTCGTTGCGCAGGACCACACAGGGAGCAGAGGCAGTGGCACGCTGACAATTAACTCACCCACCAGCGCGGGCTGGGCGCACCGCAGGGTTTGGATGCCGCGGAGCATTTTTCGGTGCTAATGAGGAGCTGGGCTATCTTTTCTGAGGCGCAGATTTATAGTGCGTCACTCTGCCCCAAACCCCACGGATCCGAGCCCTGTTCCCGGGTGGCAGCCTGCCCAGGGGCCTGCAGCCCCCCGAGTTCTTGGGGGTGTGTGTGTGTGTGTGTGTGTCTCAGGGAGAGGAGATGCTGCGGCACACGGGTGCGTGCTGCGGCCTGCTGGGCTGCACACCCGCACCGGGCCGGGGGCTGTTTGCCCATCGCACCAGGCCGGGGTCCGGCCAGGGCAGGAGGGAGCCCCAGCCGCCCCCACACAGCGCGGCGGTGCCGGCCCGGGACGTCAGGGCAAGGAACTGGCCACCGGGGCCGTGGCTGAGGGTCTTGGTGTGGGACGGGATGCCCAAAAGGGACAGGGATGCCATTTTACTCGTGCTTCCTCTGAAAGGACAAACAGGCTTTTTTGGGGCTGTCTGGCTGCATTTCACGTTCTTTGTTACCCAACTCGAGTTGGTGGGTGTTGCCCAGAAGAATAATTCTCTCCTTCTGGTCAAAAATGGGGAAATTCTGAGGCATAAAATCCTGCTCAGCCGTGACCCGTAAAGGACCTCATGCTGCCGGTGCTTTGTCAGGTAATCAAGTTACACAGTTTAACTGTACAAAAGTGACGGAGGCAGTTTGTTTGTTCTAACTCACTAAAAACGTTCAAACGTATGAAGGGGCTTAGAACGCTTACAGCTATCTTTGAAACGAGACTGTGCGAAAAACGACATTTTGGCGTGGAAGTATTTGAACTCATTCAAAACCTTTGCAGGCTCCATGTACGCAGGCAGACGCGGAGATGGGACTGTATGATGGGTTATTTGCGGACACGAAACTATAAGCCCAGAAAGGCAAACATTCGGGTTTCATTTTGAAATCCTGGATGTAAGTGAAATGTTTGTTTCTTACAGGGCGGTGGTGCCCAGCTGGGGGCAGGGGGCAGCAAGGCAGCCCTGCATCACCAACAGGTGGGCATCAGCTAATCACCGTCCTGGTGATTATATTCACATGTGTCCAATTAAATAAAGCTGCAACCCCCACCATAAGAAGCCCTCACACGCTGGCTGCTGGGGCCTCTGGAAACAGCTCTCTGTCCAGTCTCCTGGAGGAGGTGGATGTGCTGTGTGGATGCAAGGTAAGTGAAATAACTATATAGATGTATTATATCATTGCGCTTTATTATTATTTATTGTTGTCACATTGACTTTAAAACTCAGATTGAGTTGCTGTATCTTATTCTGTGACTTGGTAGGTGATGTCATATCACTGGTGAGAAGAAAATCGTTATCGCTTAACTGCCTCTGCTTATAACTTTAACTGTGGGTGACTCCTAACCTGCAGTCAGGGAGTGAGGCCCTCAAGGTGTGCAAACACTGAGGAAATATTAGCACACACAGACACTAACATCCCTGTGTATAAATATGTAAAAAGAGTGTCTTGACTCACGGCTGAGCTTGTCTGCAGGGCCCACACCTACTTCTGGTTGATGTTAAACACTAAATGTGATTCTGTGTGCATGCATAAAGCAAAGTGCCTTTTTTCTCAAGGAAAGTTTTGTGCTTTTTTTCCCCCCTCGCGTGGTTCAAACCCGGCCTGCTGGCCGGCTGTGCTGCTGCTACAGCTGCTCAGGCCCTCGTGTGCCTTCAGGCTTCCATTCTGGGAGCTCCTCTGCTGCCAGAGGGTTTTGGCAACGGTTATAATGTGAATGATTATTTCCATTGAGGAAGCCATTGGTGATAACAGTGCTGTGAAGGTATGGGTGGTGTAAGCCACCACTTGCCGAAGGCATTAGACCATTAGGGTAGGCAAGGGCGGGCTCCAGGTACTGCTAACGAGGCAGCTGCTCCGCAAATGAAATAATGGCATGCTAGTGGGGAAGCGAATATGCTAAATGGAATTTAACCCCTGAGCTGCCCCCTGTGAATAAAATGTTTCCAGAAGCCTTAACAGACTTGGCCTCAGTTAGGTCTTCATTGGGCTAACGAGAACACTATACCCCCTCTGCCTAAGCAGCCTGATGCATTCACCGAGCCCTGCACTGCAAGGAGACGTCTGTTTGGGCCACTTCTGTTGCCAAGTTGCCTAATACCAACGTGGACATTATAAACTCGAGCGGTATTTAAGTTGCTGTGATCTTAAATTTTACTTACTTACACAGCTGCCCCAGCCAGCTTACATGCTGATCAGTATCTGCTGCAGCCTGGGAATAACCTGGCCCCGGCTCCTTGGGCAGGGAAGTAAATCCTTACTGACATCAATGAACTGGAAAATTCTGAGGCCTGGCAGTGACAAAGGGAATAGTGAATGAGAGCAGTATTTCTTTATATTGATCTACCTTTCCTGCTCATCTACTAATAACGTTGGCTGTTTACCCTCTGTAATAAGCTGCGATAGATGCTCACGCTTGTACTAGCTTTCCAGTTCTCCCAGTCAGTGCCAGTACACAGGAACCAAGAAGCCCCCAAAGAAAGGAGCTGGCTAGAACCACACAAAATTAAGTGTATTAATCTCTTTAAAAGCTTGCAATTCAATCTCTCGTCTGACAGATTTAAATCTTGATTTTATGCCCAAGAATTTCCCCATGTAATATTTAAAGAGCCTTCAACCCAATCTACCATACGCAGGGGAACACGTAGGAAGGGAACCCTCCTGCAGCCCTGTTCTGGGTTTCCGCAGCTGTATGGAGAATCCAGGGAGACACCCATGCCTTCCTCTCAGTTCTGTATTCCTTATGCTTTGAAGGGAACTGGAGTTTAATCTGCTCTTTATATCTCCACTTTTACTGGTATTTCTCAAGCTTGTATTGCGTATCATTAAAGGTAGTAGTGTGCACCCATTTTATCCCAAAAGTAAATACTATTTGTCAATTTACCGACTGAGATTTGGTACGTTTTAAAGATATGAGACTGCTTTTGTGCAGCATCTAAATGGAGGATGATTCTACAGCCTGAAGAAAGTGCAGAGGATGAAAAGTGGGTACAACAAAGGTTTATAAGATCAAGAGTGTCATGGAAAAAATTATTGGGATCAAGAATTTAAGAACTCAGTGCGTGTCCACATGACACACAGTGAAACTGTAGAATTTGATGCCCCAGGATGTCGTAGATACCAAAAGTGTACATGGCCTTAGCGTTTATGCAAATTAATGGATGGTGAGGTGGGGGTGGGGGGGGGGAAATCTATCAAGGGCTTTAAGAAGCAGTCAAGGTCCCAGCTCTGGCTCAGCTAGTCAGAGCTGCTGGACGGAGAAAGCCGGGAAGCTGTGTTGTGGAAGCAGCAGCATCTGGATATCCTGTTCTGGTCTCTCTGAAGTATTTGCTGTTGGTGGAGAAGGAACAATACCTTCCCCTAGAAAGGACATTTGCTCTGATCTCTGTACAGCTGGTCTCACCTGCAGTGTAGGCTCAGGTTCAGGTAAAAAAAAAGGCAATGAGAAAAACAGAAAAGCACAGATATGTACCTTATTAACAGATTCTGACAAGGGGAGATGTCAGCTTCTCACTCAGGACAGACAGACGTCAAGTGTATCTTGAAAGTGAACTGTATTACGTTGCTGAGCACGAGTTCCTTCCGCAGGGATCCTTAAGGTTCACAATGAGCCAGTTGATTTTTACTGCGGGAGAAACCAGTCCAAGAAGTTAGTGGATACTTTCTCTGGAGGATTCTAAGCTTTAATTTCTTTGTTTGATACAAAACAGTCAAGGAATAGTTCTACATGAAGAATAAACCTGTATTAAAACTTTAAGCTCCAAAACACATGCAAATTCTTTTCTAGCAAAATATGATTTTTCTCAAAAGTTGAGATGCGCTGTGTGATGGACGTACCTGTGTTGGGCGACTCGGAGCCATTCGGGTCCTGCTTGTGCCAGGCACGGTTCAGACATACAGTGAGCTGGAGAGGCAGGCATTCGTCTGGGCACCAAACTGCACTGCTTTAACTAAGAACCTCTCACAATCCGTGTGGGCTGCCCTGTGCCTGGGAATCAGGCAGCTGAGGGAGCCTGAACCACCAGTGCCTCGGCTTTTGTGGGTCCAACCCGTAACCCCCCATCCCGCGGCGGGGGCAGCCCTGTGTGGGGTGCCCTTGCCGGCTCCAACCCCCCCCCCCCCATGAGCTGCAGTGCCTTTGCCACGGGGCCCCGCGCAGGTCTGGGCAGTTTGAAGGGATGATGCTTTAAATATCTTCAAGAAGAATAAATGGAGCCTGCTCCTCAGACCCTACAGGAGAGTGGGTGCATTCATTTAAATGAATCTTATTTAAATTATAGTAATTCTTAAGAGTTTTTGTGAACTGGTCACAGATATGCAAACTATGCATAGAAGTCCATTAAACACGATAGTGTAAACAGAAGAGTGAAATACAGAGTCTGGACAGACAAAACAAGAGGTTGCTACATAAGACCTACACCCCCATGCTCATATTTTACCTTTTTGCAGTTTGCTGGTGTTGTAGGAGGGTCCTATGAGAAGGTGAGGCTGTTACTGCCTTCCTCTTGGTACACGGGATAAGACCTTGGCTGATGAATGTTAATAAGGAAAAGGCATTTAATCTAGAGTACTTTCTCATGGTGCTGAGGTCTGGGTTTCAGTTAGAGAAGGACGGAAAGGCTAAAGAGACATTAATCCCTGAGGCAGAATGGGAGATTGCAAAGAACATAGGAGTATGCCAAGGACAGAGCTAGCAAAGTAAGAGGGACCAAACCGAATGCATTCAAGAGAATTTGCAAGGCTAAGGCTACCAAGGAAAATAGATGGACTAGTGAAAGCTGAGATCTAGGTGAATCTGAAGAAACAGCCTTAAATATATCACAGTTGCCTTTCCAGTAGTTCATCAGTTGTTTGTTTTTTTTTTTTTCCCATGTTTATTTTGGCATTTGTGGGGAAAATCTCAGTGAGAGAACTACTGTTAGTGTGCCCTGCTGCATGATGGTGAGTTATTCCAGTACCACAGCAGCTATTTTCCAACAGATTAACATTCAGATAGTGGGAGAGTTCATCCAGTTCACAGAAATCTGCATAGAAATTTTATTAACTTATAACTCTTTTATTTGGCGGGCCACCTACAAAATGAGAACAGATTGCTGATGTTCTTGCAAGATAGAAGAAACAAAATTTTTAAAACGTCTATAAAAATATGTCTTTCTGAAAAGATGAAAGTATTCATCTCTTTGACAGTGGCACTTGGGTTCCCAGCCCTTTTTTTAAAAAAAAAAAAAAAAAAAAACAAACAAAAAAACAAACAAACAAAAAAAAACCCCAACCTAATGGTCTCCTCGCTGGATTTTTTCTTTTTTTCCCTTTTTGCTTGCGTTGAAGAGAAACAAGTCATCAAAAAAAAAAAAAAAAAGATGGGAGCAAAATTAAGGCACTGGGTTGGCACTCGGGAGATCTGGTTTCAGTTCCTGGCTCTGTCAAACACTTCCTATGTGACCTTGTAAATGTCACTTTTGAGCATGTAAAACCATCTGGCCTGATCTAGTGAAACATGTATTTAATTTTAAGATGCAAGGAGTTTCACTTACATCTCGCACGCTTAAATTTAAAGACATGTTTACATGCTTTGCTGGTTGGGAGCCACAATGCTGAGCCGCTTCCAGGGTGAAGCGCGCTACCCCTGCCGACTCCGGTATCCCAACCGCAGAGCGAGGGTAAGGAATGTTTGGTCTTGTTGACTCCTTAAGTTCTCCAAAGCAGAGGCAGTGGCTCTCCTCGCATGTGCAGCAGCAGCAGCACAGTGGGGTCTCCATTCCGAGTGCAGGACTCGTGCAAATAACTCGTATGGGCAGAAGCTGCAAATTCAGGCACCTTAGTTGTAAATAAAAATCTGCATTTAGGCACGGCAATACTGGCCTGATTTTTCAGAGTTGCTGAGCAACCAACAAGGCAAGAACCCGCAAATGCTTTGTGCTTCAGAAAATTAGGTCGCTTATTTGGAGGCTAAAAACAGGTTTTGAACCCCAATTTCGAGACGTGTAACTTTGTCTTTGTGTCTTTAAATGTACCTTGACACTGTATTCTGTCCTTTGCCACTATAACTAGCCATAGCCACAAACATTACATAAAACTCAGATTCCCAAGTAAAACTACCATAATTTAACCATTTCACTGTTTTCTAAATGTAATTAAAAAAAGCAGAATTCCACTGAGACATTTTTAATAATGTATATAATATACATATGTGTATACACATGTTTTTAATGTATATAGTGTATACAATGTTATTTTATGGCATAGCAGATGTTTCTTAATTCCCTGACACCACGCACTGGAGTAAGATTATGCCAGGCTATTTTATTATGAATAATGTGCCTGCTCCGTCATTAAGTGGGTTATTAAAGACATAAACAAACTTTTATGCCCTGCTTTTCAACAGCTGTTGGTGGCCTGCAAAGTGATAATCCTGCTTTCAGCAAATATTCTTAGACTTGAAACCAAAATAAATAGATTTCATAGGCAACCAAGTTGACTCATGAGCGGGAAGGATCATAACTTTGTGACATCTCCCGCGCCACGGAAGCAGAAATGGCATTACTTCTAAGCAAAACCCCTTCGATCGCAGGCTGGGAATGAGATGGCTGCTCCATACATCATTTCTTCCTACAACCGCACAGTAACTCCTACACTAAGCAAACAAGCCTGACTGGCGTTTATTTCAGCAGCAACAGCAGGGGAGGAAAAAATCTAAGAGCAAATGCTTATTTTAAATAAACAAATAAACAAACGTACCGCAAATAAATCCGGTACGTGGGAAAATAGCTGTTTTTTCCTTCCTAATTAATTATGTGGCAAAGGCACAGTTGCAAATCCTGTAACCTTAGCTTTGAAGAAAATCAGCTGAGTAGGTTGGATAACTTCAAACAAAAGGGTAGACAGGACAATAAAGGTTAGGTGGCCATGTTCCGTCGCGGGCGCTATAGCTATTAATTTAAACGGATGTGACCCCTACATGACAAAGCTCCAAAGGTGTATGGGGAAGAGGTTTTATTCTTATAAATAGGACTGATGCCAGGTCAACCAGCCCCCCCCACTTTGGACTTCCTAAAGAAAACAGCTTCAGACAGCTGAGCGAGAGAGTTATGGAGAGTGCTGAGATAGGAAATATCTACAGTTCCTGATATATTATGATTGGCCCCGGGAACGAGGAAGCTGAGAGCCAAAGGTAGTCCTAAAGGGTGCTAAACTGTACAGCGCTAATGTACACAACAACATCCTCATACAAGCAGATGTTTTAAAAAAAAAAAAAAAAGGGGGGTGGGTGGAAATGGTATTTAGACCACGTTGCACTCACCCTAGGGAGGAAAACTAAAAAAAAGGGAGAATGTGGAACCAATTTTCAAGCTTGAGCAACTGAAAGTCTATTAAATGATTCTGTCATCAACATGAGATGAGAAAAAAAAGTAATAATTTATACAACAAATTGGGTAATTGTAGCTGCACGGACAAATGATATTTCTTCCCTGAGAACTGAATAAACATTGTTACAAGAGGAAGGTTATAAGGAAATAGCCACTTTAGTGAACTACAAGCACCAGGTCTCCTGCTTCTGTTCATATCAAAAGAAAGGCATTAAGGACTGAAGGGCATATACGCTCTTGATCACAAACAAATATTTTGAGTTAGTTAGTTGTTTTTTTTTTAGTAATTGCATTTGACTTGCTAAAGATGGGCTTGGCTTCATATAACCAGAAGCAATCTCAGCCTGATCACTGCATCATGCCAAACTCAAATCAATTTAATTTTTTTTTTAAGAGAGAGCAATGTAAACTGGAGGGATTACAGAAGTAATATGGAAAACACATGATTTATTTGTTTATGGACTCTTCTCTCTTCTTATATTTAAGCTGCATAAAAAGTAACAAAACAAAAAAGTATAAACTTGCAGTAGTTGCATTCAGAAAAATCAGTGAGAATACAGTGGAGCAGCAGCAAGTCAGGGTGTAAGGCAATACCTCCCGGGTCATCGGGTTACTTAGTAGCGGAATAACTCGGTAGTCAGCCAGGGCCAGTGGAAGGACCAGGAGAGAGAACCTGAAACAGGCTGAAAACCCAGCGGATGGAGCACGTGTGGGAATACACATATAGAACAGTTAAATTCCAAAGTTTCAGGACCTTCAAGTTCTTATTTACTTTTCTGCCACAGACTTCCTCTGGGATGCTGGGCAAGTCCTCTAATGATTTTTACGCCCCTGTATTGTTCTGCTCAAGATTATACTGGGTTTTGCCTGTGGAGACTGGGCCCTGAGTGCCAGAAACTCTTCTTGAAGGGTCACTGTTGAAGTATAAATTCTTAAAAAAAAAAAAAAAAAAAAACAACTTACTTAGCCTAGGGATTTGCAGCATGCAATTCTGACCTCAAAACTCGTTACCCTTCAAATTAGGAGGATACTGTACAGATTTCTTTGGCAGGGCTCTTCTAAAGCGCAATTGAGAACTTGCCTGCCTTGGGGACAGAATTAACATTCGGTTCACCTGCCATGGCGCGCTACCCGTGCACGAGGGAGAAGGTGTAAAACAAGCCTGAGTCAACGGTTCGGCTGTGCGAGGTGTTAAATCACTCCGGTGCGAACAGGAGCACACGTGCGCTTGCAGATCAGCACGTGCTGGAAGGCTGTGCCGGCGAAGGGCTCGGCTCCCGCTGATCACGGTTGGCTTTGAGAGGCTGAAATGAGAGGAGATAGAAAGGGAAAAAGATTTTTGCTAGGATGAAATTTCTGTCTGCCTTTTTATGTATGCTATGTATGCTATTTGAGTATACGTATGTGGGTAAACAGAGCCAGTCCCCGTCCCCCCCGTCCTCTCCCCCCCCAGTGCCTGAAATGAAAAATAATAAAAATACATTTACATAGCTTCAACACTAGGCTATTAAAAAGCTATAGTCAGTATAACAGAGGGGGAAAAAATTACAAAGAATGATTTGCATAGCAAACACATTTCACAGTTGTTTTGGACAAATGCCCTCGGTAAATATGTTTAAAGTCATGTACAACAAGAATATTTTATCACAAGTAACCATGTTTTAATAAACACTTAGTCTTTTTGTATTTCATTCTTTCTCATCATAATAATAGAAATATAACACCATATATCACTGTAAAACACATTTCCACATAAACGCCGATAAGCACAAAATATTTTTCATCATTTACATTTTAACTGTAATAATATATGGCAGGATTAAAGCTGCATCCATCATGTGTCTAACTAACCTTGCTGTAATGAATTTTTAAATGTAATGGTTTCTGTCACAAAGTAAAATCATACATAATATCTTTTGACACAGTATGCTGGTATAGGCAAGGTCTTAAAATGTAAATGCAACTTCATTTTTAATTAGATTTACAAACTCAAATCGCTGTTTCCTTTTCTATAAACCAAGGGGGAAGGAAAAAAGTGAGGCTCTGTGTCAAGGCTGCAAGTTTTTTCAAGTCCCTCGCTCGCAGGAAACGCGCGCATCCAGCGCCTAGCCGAGCCAGTCGCACTAGAAACAAAGGATTATCAAAATCATAGGGAACTAAAGCTTTTTAGGGTGCCCGAAGGGCCTCCCCCAGTACCCCGGGCGCTGGCTTTGCGGCGGGGCCGAGGACCGGGCTCGGGCTGGGCGATGGGGACAGCGGGTGGAGGACGACGGGCATCTCCCGCCCCGGCCCTGCTGGAAATAACAAACAACCCGGCTCACAACAGGAGAATCATTAAAAATAATTTGCCGGAGCTTTCTGTTCCGTGAGCCCCTTTTTTTTTTTTTTTTTTTTTTGATACAATATTTCCTTCAGTGATTATCACTGCGGACATGTTCCTGCCATATGGATGGGAGCCGGGCGAGGAGGCGGCTCAATACCTGAGTGGTTAATTAAGAGCTGTTGCTGGGCCACAAGAAGCAGGTTTGAAATCCCTCTTCACTCGCCGACAATGAGTAGCTTTTTTAGCAGCAGAAGTCACTAGGGACAGCCAGCAGCGCCGGGTAATTATTTGAGATAACGCAGAGCTGCCGAGCGCGCGGGTGCGCGCGAGGCTGCGGGGGGGGTGGGGGTGCGCCGCCGAGAGGAGGGCAACACCACAGAAAAGTCTATAATAAAAAGGTCAACATCTCCTATTTTTCTGTACAGTGTCGGCAGTCTGTAATGCCTTTTTAGAATGAATGACAACGGATTCTACCGTTTTTCTTTTCTTTTTTTTTTTTTTTCCCCTCTTTTAAATGAATCTTATTTTGTATTCCAACTTTGCAATGGCGAGCGCAGGTCTGGGAGGCCAATCTGAATGAGCTGTTCGCGCTTTATCAGCACGGATGCTGGAATGACTTTGATTGCATTGTTGCAAAATAGCAGTAATTTCAGCATTGACTGGTGGAAACCCTGTGCTCTCAAGAACAAAGGGGAAAAAAAAAAAAAAAGGCACAGAACTGAAAGCCATGAATGAATAGAGGAAAGTCTGTAACTTCGAAATTTAGGGCTAAATTCTCAGTGGGGCAAATCTGCATATTGCCACAGGAATAGGAAAGAGCGTTTTGGCTGTAAATGAGCAACACCTTCAAACCAGCAGAGGATCTGGTCTTTGGCTACAACATTGCTTGTGGGCAGGGGGCTCGATGTTATTATTTATGCCATTTAAAACATAAACCAAGGCTCAAACAGCTGACAATTTCAGGGGTGTTCTTCCTGCAGTGCATCCCATTCATTATTTTTCTTAACAATGTAAAGCAGCATGTTGACTCTTAAGGGCTATATTTTTTTTTTTCTAAAGTGCTTCAGGTCCAAAATACTTATGAAGCAAAGTTGCCATTCAAGTCCACCACTGTCCAAAATATACAGAGCGTAGCCCCTGGTGAAAACTGAAGGCAAACTGTGTAGTAATCCACTGCAGTACTGTACTTCTGTTCTCAGAGCTGCAGAGGAGAACACGAACATCCCCTTCCTCAGTCATCAAAGCTCAAGCCATCTATGTTGTGGGCTCAAAATACTATTTCCCCCTTTGTTTGCTTGTTTTTCTAAGCAAGCAATTCTAGTTTATTACTGACCAAATGAAGAAACCTCAGTCATGTGTTTTTTTGGCAATTCCAGAAAATCCTACATGTGATCTCCAACTTAGAAGGCTTAAATCTCCATCCAAATAGGAGCTCTGTGAAGCTCACACGAGCGCTTAGCTTTGTGCTATGGGGTAAAAATAAATTCAAGAAAGCAAAAAGACCCCTCCACACACCTCCTCCTGTCCACACACATCTTTTCACGTCTTCTCAAATGCTGAGAGAGATTTTGCTTGAGCGAGCCGAGATTTTGAACGCACGTGACGGGCTCTTCCAGCGCACTGAAGGCTTTGCAGTTATTCGGTGTGGGCCAAACCCCCCAAAACTTCCTGTCTGTGGCGTGGGGACCGCGCTGTACCTGTTTGCGCTCTCTTTTTTTTTTTTTTTTTTTTTTTAAAAAGGCAGATCTCGCATGCCTTTGATGTTTCTAGAGTGCAAACAATGCTGCTCCAGCAGCAGCACTTTTGCCAGTATAACTGTCTCAGCTTTGTTTAGAAACTGCCCAATATGTTAATTATCTTCTTTACCTCTGTGGCATTATACTGTCAAACTGTACAACAGTCTTTAGAAAATAAAAGCGAACACCCTAAGCTGCTGTACCCGGCTCCCATAATATCTATTCACTGACAATGCCTGAGCTGTCAGATCAGAAGAAGCTTCATTCGAATAAAGGTGGGCAGATGTGTGATAATGAGACAGAAGCATACAGATGCTAATATAACTGTTCAGCAGAGCAGGCTCGTCTTCGTTAGGCAGACCCAGGTAGCAGCTGCAGACTGTCAGACGCCGGAATGCTGCTTTCTCTTGATTCTCATTTAAGATCAGCTTCGTTCGCTGTCTGTCAGTGAACTTTTCCCTCACAGGAGCCTGGACCCCTAGGTGATCAGTCACATTTCGACATAACTAGATGTCAAAAGAAGTTTAAGTTGTATGACGAACTGTGATGCATTCCCTGTGCTGGCTGGCAGTCTCAGCCCTCCAAGGCGTCTTGTTAATGATCCACCTGGAAACTCTAGAGTATTTCCCGTATTTTGTTTTCTTATTAAAATACTGGCTAAGCCTTTGTCAATATCCATGTCAGCAACTGTAAGCTCAAGACAATATTATCACAAGCATAATTTGATTTAAAATTGGAATCGTGGACCTGTGCTGACCAAGCAGCGGGAGAGGCGCGTGGAGCGAGCAGGATGCTACAGCCTTGTGTCGCTGTATTTTATCCTCATCAATTAAAACAAAGCATTTCTGACTTTCTTGGGGGCGGAGGCAGGGCATTATGAGGCAGGCGAAGTAAATTTTACTAAAGTTGCCTTATGCGATGTGTCCACAACCAGGAATAATAAGATAATGGAGAGCCTCCGCAGATGAGCAAACAATTCAAATACACGGGAGCTCGGAAACACAAATAACCTGAGATTGTCATTTCACATACTGCCGAAACCTTTGAACTGGGAGTCTGAACTTCGTCAGCCTTTCATCTGTTGCTATGAGCTGTTTACCCACTCGCACTCCCTGCTTTCAGAGAGGAGACAGACTGAGGCTATTTTACATAAAATACATATGTGTGCACACAATGCAGCAAACCTTCCCCTACGATATTTGTGTGACGAGACTTAATGTCGCTTTGTGCTTAATCACGTCAAGCCAGTTTTTACTGTCAATCTCCGCTCCCTTCTTCACTTCTTACCATTTGGATCGCAACATTTCAATTCTTGTTGAGATAGCGCACTGAACACACCCAGGTACAATTATCAGCTTTCTTACGCTCTTCAATTTCTGAATTAAAAGATCTCGAGGGAAGAGATTCAAAGAGTTACGAAGATCTTCCTTCTCTTGTTTGGGGTGGGAGAAATGCGAGATGCCTACCAGCCTGGCACGCGCGTTATAATTTTCACCCAAGAACGACTGTTACTAAATTAGCGGGATTGATCAAAAGTCTAAGGCAACACGCTGCCTGATGTGCGTTAAAAGGAAACCTCAGTAGGCGGCTCCGTCCACGTTCCGTCTGAGGTGTCTGGCGTCTCCCCCCAAGGCTGCGGAGAGGCCACCGGGAGGGTCAGGGGACCGCACCACGTGTCCCCCGGTTTGATCCAGGGCCGCTTCCGCTTGTTACTCGTCCTGCAAAGACAAATCCAGCTTTTACCCGTGATGAACGGTGCGCTCAGCGATCTGTTTCTTTTTCTGCCTTCCCCATATCAATATAATTCCTAATTAAACACTTCTTATGGCCAGTTTATACTCACTCATACTTTCTAATATAAAACAAGATGTCTCCCCCTAGATTCTGGTATTTAGTAGCCTGAAGCTCATTAGTGCATGTGTTCTCACCCAGGAGTTTTAAATATTTAACTAGCTAGGATTCTTTCGAGAGGTCTTAACCTTATAATTTGTAATAACTTGGGGATCTCATATCTGAAGTGTAAGTTATTAAAAATGTTTCTTCCTTTCACCCTGCATTGATTTCCTACTTCTAGCAATCAAACTAAGAGCTATTAGGCCAAACAACTGCAGCTGCCTATTTATTTCATTGTAGTAAAACACAAGTGATGATAATAGATTTCCTAATAGAGATTGATCTTCCACAAAAGCCGAAACCAAAGCATGCCCAGCCTGGGTAGACGGCGTATTCATGCGTTATGCACCGCGTGGTTAAAATTGTTTGGCTACAGAATAATATAGGAAGGTCCACAAAAGCGAGCGTACTGACCCATCCATCTTTGCACAGAAACGTGGTACTTCTGTTGCTTGTAATGGCCTGAGCATGCGATACAAGTAAATTTTGTCTAAAAATTATCTAAGGACCACCTAATGTGCTCTGATGCTACTGAATGTCAGAAATGTCAGCAGCTTCCAGTAATGACTCTCTGACACAAACAGTAAGGGAGAAATATTACAGTTACCGAAGGAGTTGCGAGGCCAAGCATGCATTTTCATGAGAGGTCTCTTTGAATGGCAGCAAGTACTCAAGCAGGCAGCTCTCCCTGCCAGTTAAGCTGGCCAAAGAAAGCGCTCTTCCCCTGAAAGACAATTAAAATGAGTTAAATGAATTAAAACGGCCCTGCACGGCTAAAGCATGGTCAGAGGTTAGAAACAGTAGTATCTGGATTTATGAAAATCATGTGGCTGCCAAGCCTCAGGAATTGTGTGTAACAAGGGAGCCATTCAAGTCTTAACACAAACAGCTTTGTAAAATTGAAGGCGATATACATAATTCTTAATTTCTGGGAGATGGTTTTGTCAGCAGTTTTGCCATCTTAGGACTTGGGTAATATAGCTATTTTAAAATTTGATTTTTATCAAGTTGCTTTCCTAGGGAGAAAGAGAGATGAAAAATGTGTTTGTAAGCTAGGAACAGCAGATAAATGAAACACCCTTCACTTTGTTATATTTTTATGGTAGGAGAGCTGTCATTGGCTGGTTACCTGTGCCCGTCGTTCCTCTTTTTTCAGAAGCACCAAATTATAACAGCGAGAGAGAGAGAGAAACGTAGGTTTTACCTAAAACGTGAAAATGGAAAAGCGTTCCCTCCAGCTCCTTTGTGCAAGAACATATTCACCTGCAATTCGGTTATTTAGCTCAGCTGTTTTCGCAGGAGCAGCGATTACTCTCAGAAATTTGGGTATTATATCTTGCGCCAGAAATCCCAGAGCGCTACAGTATACTTTTTTACCCATTACATAGCCAAAGTCTATCAGAAAGCATTTGTCTCCGCACTCTTTATTCACTTTCAAAGGGTTAAACAGCCTATTTACCGGGCTGTCAGCAATCTGTATCCCAAATCATGAAAAAGTCTGGCCTAGTTTTGTTCAGCGTGGAGACTTGTCTTCTTGGCCTGTTGTTGTTACCATCATGTAATATCCATGACAATCGTGTTGTGCTTTTTAGGGGCTCTGTAGTGCTAAATCTGAGGGGCCATTTTAAGCCAGTAAAGGGCTTTATTTATGTGGATTTGAAAGAGTCTTGTGAAGGGCCTTCCACTCAAAATCCTCTTCAGCAGGTCATCCTGGTTTCAAAAGGATTTAGATGCAGAGGCAGTGATCAGTACTTCTATCACGTTCTAATAGACTGACATGAGCATTTGTGCCTGAAAGACTGGGGGGGGCGGGGGGGGGAAGTGATGCAGATTTGCCCTAAATTGGACTGATGCACAAAGCAGGGAGCGCAATTGACTGACGAGGTAACCCCTCGCACCCTTCTTTTACACTTCTAACCGGTGCCGCACAAAGAGAGAGCCGTGGGAAGCTGCACGGGAGCAAAGCATATCCATTTCCATGGACCATATGGAAATTTTGTTTTGTGTACAGAGAAAGTGTCTGATAACAGTGACCTTAACTGCCATATGTGTATGGTGAATAGTAAACAGAGCAAACCACTCAGCTCTCTGACCCTTAGCATATGGACATCTCTACCAAAGGAGAGTTTTCACAGCACATCCACTTTCACTGTCATCTCACTGGTAACCCAGGGGATTTCACTAGATTTGTTAATGAATTGCTCTATTGACTTATATCTGAGCTTGCCTCATTAGAGGAGAAGAACAAAATTTTTATCTATGTTTTCGTGAAGGGGACCAGAATGCCCCTCCTTTGTTAAGAGGTGGGTAATCTGTAGGGCTGTCATCTGTTTTGAACTAATTTATTGTGTCAGTTTAAGAAGGCTCTTCAGTGTTCATTGATGCTCAAGCTCCACTCCAAGCCTCTTTAAATCAATTTTTTCCTTGTGAGTGGAATGTTTTTTAGGCCCCTGCTTGGTTTACAAATAGCTGAACATGTTGTTACCCTGGTGCTGGCTAGCTTTAGAGTGCCAAATACAAGCAAACTCAGTGAGCCTCCATAGCACCACCTGTCATGAAACGGCTTTCAAAGCGGCTACAAGCCTTGTACAACCTTGTACCATTCACCTTCCCCACCCACCATCACTCACACAACAGCTCTTCATAAAGTCGCCTGTACTGAACCCAGGCGGGAGCGGTACGGAGACCGAGGACAGGCATAGATCATAAACACTCATATTTCTAGCATGCTGCAGTTAGTGATGGACCATTGCCTGAAGATTTCCAGCGTTTGAAATGCCGGCTGGCCCCTGACTCTTACGCTGTGCTAGCCATCAATTAGCGTGTTATTAAATAGTACACCAATAAAGAACACATTATGCCTAATGGCCAGTGCGGAATCAGGAGGAATTAGTAAAATGGGGTTCAATAAAATGCAAACCATAAAGATAAGCTGCTGAAGATTGGATCTGACTTTTTGTCTCTACTTTCAAGGAAATAAATGGCGAGCGCAGTAAACTTCTTTCTGCCGCTCCCCTAACTGCCTGGAATACGCACCGTACCGCAGGCAGGACGGAGGCGCGGGCTGACAGTGTTGGCGCGTGCCACTTGGAGACAAAACAAAACCTAAACATCACGTGATTTTTTCATATCTGCGCAGAACACACAGCTTTGATGGTTCTTTTTAAGATCTTGATGAACCGGAGAAGGCCTGTGTGTCCATTCCTGATGTGATGCACGAGGGAGCGATGTGGGTTACTCTTAGCAGCTTTCTGCAGTAAAACGTGGAAACGTGTTTTTACTGAAGAGCAGCCAAATTCTGCAGTCCTCGCTCAAGCAAAGTTCCCGTTGAGCTTTCAACGGGATCTTTCCCTCAATTCCACCGCTAGCAGTCGCCTTTTTTTCATACCGCTCCCCAAAGTGGAAGGCATGCTGGAGCAAAGCGGCCTCTTAATTCCAGGTTCTGCAGACAATTCATCCCCGTATATTTAGCATGTAGGTTAACTTTCAGAAGTGGTTGGCTCACGTTGTTTTGCAGTTGTGTGTAAGGCTTTGGCTATGCCAGACTTGACCTGGAACGCGCTGCGGTGCTGGTGAGCTCTGGGCAAACAGTTCAGAGGGCCGAACTAAAGATCTTCCAAACACAGAGGCTCTACCTGCACGTAAGGAGGCAACATCAGCTCGTTTCTCTGCAGAGGCTTTTCTCTGAGTCGCCATGGAGTCATTGGCTCACCCGGAATCAACTCTGTTGGCCCAAATGACTCATCTTGCTACCAAAAAATTTATGTGTAGAGATTGTTATTAAGAATCCAATATTAATCACGCCATGCTATTGGAGTTGTCATAGTTATTTCCTACTCTAAGCATAGCTAGTAACGATGTTCTATTTCACGTATCACAGTAAAAGAAGCGTGGGTAAATACTAATTTTTTCACAGGAAAAATTATGTTGCATATCGATAAATAGCAAGATGTGAAAAGCAATCTAGGAATATACAGGGAACTGAGAAACCACTTTTTCAGGGTTCGCTCGTTTGCTGGTTGGTATGGCTGTCAACCACCTGCACCGCTTTCCCTGTGTAAATCCTGTGTTTTACAATGGTGCTGGAGTACCCAAACACTTGGTCTATCAGCCAGAGAGCCTTTTTCAGCTGCAAAGATTTATTACAATTTTTAAATGAAAAACGCATAAGCAAAATGCTTACATTACTTTCCAATGCAGATTTTTCAAACCTTGTTTTATATGGGAATTAGTTTAAAGCCATTTGGATTGTTTATGTTTATTTAATCGAGGAATCTCTAGGCTAAATCTATCAAAGGAAATTAAAGTAAGTCCCAGTTGCCAGTGCATGAAGAGATATGATGCTATCGCTACACGCAATTAAATGACAGTCATTTCTTACAGTGAAACACAGGTTGATAATTCTAAGCCTGCAACTTTAAGAGATTCAGAAAACCATGAAGTTAATTCTGGCAGCGTTTATGTGCAGCTTCTCCTGTTTTGGACTTTTCTGCTTTTAAAAAATTGCTAACCAAGTCCACTAACTTTTTACTGACTTTTTTTTTTCTCCCCTTTAAACCAGCCTTTCTTAAAAAACAACAAACCCTACCAAAAAAAAAACCCCACCCCCAAGGCACCTCAGTTACATTTTCAGACGAGTTTGTATTTGATTTTAGCTGTAAGTGAAAATAAGTGTATCACGTTCTCCCTTCATTCACACAACAAAACAATCCGGCAGATTAGATTGGCACGATAAACAATTTCTGTCTTAAAAGACAACCTCACACTGAAAAAATCAGGATGGGTGCTGAATGTTAAAACTTTAACACCGGTGTGTGGAAAATCTTACAGAGAACCTGCCCCCAGCACGCTCGGCTCGAGGCAGTGCTGCTCTCCCCTCGCTCTCCTGAGCGCCAGATTTAAGCGATAACACAGGAAAGTATACAGTTAAAGGGGGGGGGGGGGGGAATAGGGGGGAGGAAGAGAGAGGTAGAAACCTTGGAAAAGTTATGACACCTTACCAAAAAGAAAGTTGCAACATAAATAACTTACTAGGACAAATGTATAGCTTTGGAAATTCATTACTTTTCTTACTGTCCTTGCAGAAACAGCGGTACAACAGAGCTCAGAAAAGCTGGGAAAAGAAAAAGGTATGTAACGTACTCCAACAAGCTAACTATATATTAATTAAAAATTACAAATTTGGCTTCATAAATTACAGATGCCTGGGCCATATAATAGCTTTGAGAGAAATAGTTGTAATAATTAGATGAAATTATGCCTAATTACTAGTATATACTGGCTGTTTCACCTTATCAGATGGTATATTCACACACCCAGGAACAGATATAACACGGAGTAAACACAGGAATCAAGATTCCATGCCACACATTCCTTTTCTTATCGCCTGTTATGGATCTGAGGAACAGATCTATAGGGATCCTTTAATTAGCACTAATAATTGATTAGCAGATCAGAAACAATGGCAACTGCTTAACTGCATTTTGCAAAACCTTCCGAAGTTCTGCTATTTGTTTTTGTTTCACACTGGAACGATAACAAAACCTGTTAAGTGGTCTTGCAAAATTAACAAACGGTCGGGCTGGGATGGAGAGCACCAGGTTTGGATCTATTTGCCATTCCAGGAGAGCAATGTCTTTCTAGAGAGACAGCGTTCACGCTGGGCATCAAAACTTTACTGCTGAGAACTGAGAACTCCATCAAAACCAGCTTTTTTTTAAATGAAAGTATGGGTTAAAAAAAAAAAAATTAAAAAAATCTGGCTCTCCCTTGGAAATATTCTAAGCAGTCTCACTAGCAAAGAGATTTAATGAGTGGGAAAAGGAGGAGTGAAATAAAACATTTTAATCAATTTTGTTGCTATAAATAGAAGTAAAGGAGCATTGCAAAACCAATTGACGTGCTTTCACACTGCACTGTAAGTCCTCCAGAGAACTTTCAAGATTGTACCATCACATGTGGAGGTGCAAGCTAGCAGAGGACTTTTCGAGCATTCTTTGCCTCGTGATGTTGTTTCCATCAGAAAAAACTGGAAGTTGAAACCGTGACAACTTGCACTGGCCCATGGGAATGCAAACATCTATCTCCTGATAACATGTTGAGATAATGCACGTCACCACTGCAGCCAGCATGAGGACACTTGTCTTCACTCATTTTATATCCACTCTATCACATTCCTGGCCACACTTCCCTATCTGTCCTTTCAACACACTCCATACATTCCTCCAGTGAAGTGCACAACTCCCTTGTTCAAACAGAACCGGGCAGCGCAATTACGCTTTCCTTCCCCCAGCTGAACAAAACCCAAAAGCTACTTAAAACTGCTGTTCTAGAAGGTCAGTTTTTCACACCCTATTATGGGAGCAGCCTTCCCTTTTCTTTTCAGGAGGAGTTTGGCTGTTGGCCTCGAGCTGGTCTTTCCTCCCGCAAGACAGCAACACAGTGTTACGCTCAGTCTGTGAAATCTGGAAACCGCCCAGAGAAAAGCACACGTGCAAGACTCCTTGTTTGCCATCCATTATTCTATTGATAACTTCGCCATTGTGTTGAAACCATAAGCTTATACTGCATCCTATTTGCCAAATTAGCCCGGCTCTAACATCACAAATAGTAATAGAATCCTTATTTTTAGAACTCCTTGACACTTTTTCTGGATACAGTCTCACAGCAAAAGTATTCCATTAATGTTTTCAGTGGTGTTGCAGGGGAGCTGGAAAAAATGCTGAACAAAAGCAAGAAATATTAGCAAGAAAAATGCTGTTTTGTCTTTTGTCTGTTCCAAGAGCAGAGAATGGGAACAGCAGAGAGAGAAAGGGGAAAACCCACACTAAAAATATTTCATTTTACAGAAACGTGTGTATTGAGCATTTCTGTCACAGGAAAATAAAAACATTATTGACAATCGTGGGAGAAAGAAAACACTTCACTCGTGCAATTTTCCTTTTCAGAAAACGTCTAGTAGGTTCTGATTGCGCTTAATTCTTTGAGATTGAAAAAAAACTGTTAGATCAAATTTAATGCTGAGATCAATTAATTTATAGCATTTTATACTGGTTCCATTCAGCACTGAAATTATAGCCATCAAAGCTGCGTTACCTTTCAGGTGTCTACGGCCGAGGCTAAGGCAACTGGTATTACCTGTTGGATTCCAGTGCAGTCCAAGGGGAGCTTCTCCTGTATTTGAGATCCCCTAAAGTGAAGAGAAACTCATTTCTCTCTGTTTCCACCTCCGATGTCTTCTGCCCCTTCCCTTAAGATGATGTGTTGAATTAAACCATTTTTCTGGTGATTAAGAGTCCAACCTAAGGACCACTGGATTCGTGAGCGTGGATTTCAATGGGTCACCTGGATTTCTCAGCTGGGGCCACAGACTTTTTGCTTTTGGCTGCTGATTTTGTCTTCTCCTCAGGGTCTACTTACCAATGAATTTCCAGTGGGGATACAGAGCTCACATTTTCGACAATGATGTCACTGATCTTACATCTTTTTAGTGTAATTTTTCTTTGAAGAACGCTCCCCCCCTCCCCCGCCAACCTACTATTATTTATCACTTGTTTTGTGGCTTCTACGTAGTGTTGTTCACAGCACAGTGAATTACTCTGATATTCATCTCAAGAGCTAAGCAATATGATTTGTTACCTACCTGGTGCCAGAATGGATGAAGACTAAAATGCACAGGATATATATTTTAACTGAAAAAAAAAAAAAATTAGGATGTAGAAATAAGTAATTTTTCAGTTAAACCTTTACCAGATGTGGTGGTGTGGCACATGCCAAATTCCTGGGAAAGGAAGGAAAACCACCCCCTGTGTCTAATACCAGCCATAGGAGGAAGCTTCTTCACAGATCTGAATGTTTGGATTTTTTTTTTTTTTAGGGCACATCTTGTGGGTGCAGTTCAAAGGACTGTGCTTTTTTTATATACAATTGAATACAGTGACCAATTTTCACAACACAAATTACACTATCAATTTACAGTTGCTGGTCTAAAAAAGGTATTTTCCTTGCACACCAACTATAAACGTTCCGTCACCTAAATTACACAGATTGATTTGTCTGTGGTGGAAATTACAATTTAAGCTGTATTTATCTGGGACTACACTCTGCGCCTGTTCTAACCTCTAGACAAATTACCACATAATCCAGTGTCTGCTAATAAGGTATTCACAGACCCCAGAACTGAAAATATAACCCCCTTTTGCTCTAAAATCCTTCAGACCTACCAACCCTTAGCTACTGGTCCTGGAAAACAGCTCTGCTACGTAACTCGAAGGTCAATAAGCTGAAAGAAGAACGTACAGTGGGTTTGAGGGCAGCAAAAGAAGAGACCTTCAGCTAAATAACAACAAATGAAGAATACTCTCTGATACAAGCTGCAGAGATGCAACAAAGAATGAAGGAGGAAGGATATATTATTGGGGCTGACGGCTGAAAATTCCATTTGTATTTGTACCTGGAAATGCACAGGCAGCTGATGAAGTTTGAGAACTTTGAGAGCAACCTGCAAGCAAAGCAGGCCAAGAAGAAACCAAGAGAGCAAGAAACTGCTTTTATAGAATGCTTTCAGACATTCTTCAGACATTGCCTTAGGTACGATGCATTTCAGTAATCTAACTCAAAAGTTAACAAACCCACAAATAATTTTATAACCGCTCATATACAAATTCAAAACATTGCAAACCCCAAGGGTGGTAACTCTTGCTGACAGGGCTTTTGGTAGGATTCCTCGGTGTAAGGGAACAGGAATTTCATTTCTCTAACTTCCATCAGTTGCTTCTATCAAGACAGCTTGCTGGAAACCTCTTATTTAAGGCTCAGGTTGGAGCACAACAAGGGGAAGTGCACCATCTGCCCCCAGCTGCGAGAGCCCTCCTCCCAAAAGACATTCTGGACACATACAGTAAGTACCGCATTTTCAGAATATGAGACCTCCTGGCCTTGAGGCCGTGGTCAGCAGGAGGGGTGACAAAGCAGAAGCCTGTGGTGCGTGACAGCAGTCAGGGCAAATTAACAATTGCCCGCTCTATTCACAAAGAGAAAAGAATGGAGCCATTCAAGAGCAAACCCATCTGTCCCGGTGCGGGTTCACGAGAGTGTCAGAGAAACCTCACGGTCAACAGTCTCTAAGTGCTGGCACACAGGAATCCAGCAGGATCAGCACGGATACTTGAGGCTTTATCCACTGGCAGAAGCTCTGCTGTCAGGGCGCCGTCTTCACAGCCTGCCTGCTTCCAGGCTGAACAGGACCTCAATCTACCTGAAGGTCTGCATGGTGCTGCCTTTGCCAAAAAGCAATAGAGGAAACAAGAGGCGAGGCAAGACTCTTGCCATTTTCATACAAAGGGAGGGTTTCTTGGACATGAAGGAAACAACCGCTTATTTAACAGTTGGCCAGTTACCATATTTCCACACAAAAGACACCGACAACATAGGTAAGGGAACACTGTTAGAACATCATTAGGAACCTAACCACTGCCTGTCTTAAGGCTTTAGATGAACGTGCCTGCGTTCACAGACTGTCAAGACAGGTCTATGAATTAGACACTTAACCATAAGCAGCTCAACACACCTTACGTCTGCATTAGTTATGATCACTGGGTCAGCTCTCAAAATGTGAATCACAGCTACCTGTGTGCAGCAATGCCTGCCTATAGTTGCAGAATGTGGAACAGACTTCTGTGGAGCTTGATCTACCTCACGCTTCTCAACAGACGCGAAGTCACCTGCTAGAAATAATATGTCAAAGTTAACTCGCTGCTCATTGGGGCACGGAAGAGAGGAGGACTGGGTTATGGGTATCTGTACAGTTGCTGGGAGCCCTGATCTCATTTTAGCACCTCTAAGGAGTGATGCCACTATTTTTTCCCCTTCCCTGTCCTAATTTAGTACAAACCGAGTCTAAAAGGCCTAGGAGAATACAACAGACCTCTGACCTCCTTCTGCAGGAATAACTTGAAAAAGGTCCATGAAAACCTATGCCATTCCCTGAGTTGAAGGCAGCAGGCACTCTTCCTAGCCCTTACGTGCATTCAGACAGCCCTGAGTGAAGTCCAAGCCCAAGGAATTCTAGGCATGCACAGTCCCCACTTCAGCATCTGCACAGCCTATGTGAGAGGTCCATCTCATCCATGCAGCCTGGAGGATTATGATATTGTCTGTGTCCCATACCAAATCCAAGTGATTCTTTCCCCAAAACAGATTTAATATTGCTCACCCTGTAGAAAACGCAAACTTGATTTTCCCAGCCTCTTTAGTTCCTGGCATAACTTTTGAGCGTGAGGTCATAAGGCTGGGGAAAGATGAGGAAAACCTTCTTTGGCTTCTCCTAGGTCATGTTATTGAGTTTTTTATTTTTATCCTATAACTGCTGCCAATGAATTACGATAATACAGATTAAGAGGGTCGCTGTGCCACTAACTGAGAAAATAGCCGTGTATCAGGCCACAGATAACATAGGAAACAATAGCCTCCTTCCATCTGAATTATCTGTGGAGTCAGTATTCTCGAGTAGTCTCTCCTCTTTTCTCCTTCAAGAAGTGAAATCCAACCCCTCCAACTAAGTTGGGAATCACTATGTGATAGGATGAGAGGAAATGGGTTCAAGTTATGTAAGACGAGGTTTAGGTTGGATATTAGGAAACATTTATTCACTGATAGAGTTATTAAACATTGGAAGAGGCTGCCCAGGGAGGGGGTGGATTCGCCATCCCCAGAGGTGTTTAAAAAAAAGGGTAGATGTGGTACTTGGGGACATGGTTGAGAAGTGGTTTTGTCAGGGTAGGTTAATGGTTGGACTTGATGATCTTAAAGGTCCCTTCCAACCCCAGCGATTCTATGATTCTACGTACTCTATCTTCACTCTAAAACAAGATGACTATGCCAAATGGTCCGGCTTCCAAGTAAAGTGCTATTTTTGAAAATATGATAAACCCAAGACTCATCTCTTGCCTTCCCCTTTTTTACTCAGGCAAAGCTTTTGCTTACTAGCGTCCGCAAGATACATAGAGAAGCAAACCAGAAACTTAAAAGTATGGTCCTGAATACTCACAGCAGAATTGCAGTTAGTAGTTCCTTTTGGGAACGGTCCTCTATCCTTGTAGAAACCAACTGGCTTAGCAGTAGTAGCTGATCCGTTCAGTCAAAATGCCTCCGCAAACCCAAGGAGGTCAAAGCCCCACCATTTTCCAGCCATTGGCACTCAGTCCTACTGTGTGGGATGGCAAATCCGTGTTAAGGGATACTTTTGCGTGTGTGTTCCTGTTGTAGGTTTAAGAGCTTTTGGGAAGGGGTGTGCTGCAAGAGCTTCGTGTGGGGCAATGCAACAGAGCCGCAAAGATGCGCACACCACGTGCCGCAGCCAAGGACGGCGTCACTGTTAAAACATCACTTCTCAACAGTCACGGCTCTCCCTCTCGTCAATACAGAAAGGCAATCTCACTGCGAGTACGAGGCTGATGCAAAAATAACCCCTCGTCTAGGAGAAATATTTAAAACTCACCAACTTCCACAGAGGATGAGGTTTCAGATGGGAGGGAATAAAGATTGCCAAGGAAACTAAATGCCACTTGCTTACCCCAAAATGGCTGCTTTATACTGGCTCTTGAGTATGCCTCACATTTTTCACCATCAAATGGAAAGACCTAATAAAAAAAATACCAAATAATCAGAACATAAAAGTGTATAACGATCATAAAAGAATACATTTTTCTTTCTTAATGTTTCAGCTGTCTGAAGAATAGTTTTCTGGTGCAAAAGAGATAACTATATATCTTCTGATTTTATTGGCTGCAGATTACACTAATTATCATAAAAAATTACTACCACTAATAAAAATTCTATTATAAGTTACTTATAGTAATCTCTAGGGTACTATACTTAGCTTAGAAAAGATCATAATTACACTGCATTACAGGGAGAATTTGTTTCCTGAAGCAGCTTTAACACTGTCTGTTTCTTTTAACACTTTAAAGTTAATGCTTTCTGTTGGTTTTTTTTTTTTTTTTTTTTTTTCCTCTTTCCCTTTTCAGGTCAAATGTTGCCTGTTATTTTCACTGTGCAGGATGTGATTTTATCCCAGAATAATGATCCATCTCTGTTGCAAGTGACGCAAATGAAGTTTTAAAATCACAAATATCTGGGTGGGTTTCACCTCCCGCGGGGGTTAGCGTGTCTCAATGGAAGGATGCATAGAAGGGAAGACCTAACACTCTCCGCCCAAAGGGAAACACATTCTGTATAAAATTGCTGGAAGCTAGTGGGTGTTCACAAAAAATACAATGTTCGGATTTTATTTGACAAGACAACAATTGTTATTTTCCCGTTTAGATACTTTGCATTTTACCATCTGTGAGGTTGATGACTCTTAAATGACCTTAAATCATACTGTTGTTAATGGCAGTGGTTACAGGCAAACGTGGAATTCTGTGCGCTACCTGCCTTGGTCTGAACATCAAATTAAATAGCTTTACTTTGATAGCTGACACTGTAGTAAATAACCTCAAAGTCCAACTAATTAAAATAAAATTGAAACAGCGGCCATTTCTTTTAGAAAGGGTTTCAATGCTTCAATAGCAGGGCTAATCAACATCTTAATTAACAGTCATATAAAATGAAATAGCCCATTTGAGTTGCTTTAAAATAGACAACTTATTTATGCAAAGACTAGTGGCATATTAATTGCTAACACTAAGAAAAAAATACGCCTTTGAGCTTTACAGCTTCCTTTGCAGCAAAGGATTTGAGAGCTAAATTGTGGAAAAAGCATATTACTGTAGTTAATTTTATGACAGACACAAACCAGAGGAGCAAGTGAATGTGGGAAAGTTTTGTGGTGTGGTTTGGTTTTTTCATCGTTTCTTTTTTTTTTTTTTTTTTTCCCAAACGAGATTAATTGATCAAAGTAGCCTCGTAATATTGCTATTCCATTTAAAGTTAGGCATTCGGGGTTCAGTCCTGGGAGACACTGACCAAAGTAGCTGTGATCCAATAGAAGAGTTAACTCTAAGCACACGCATCTTCCCCCTGAGACCAACCGGAGGACTGGGGAGCTCGAGGGCATGCCTTTCAGTTTTGGGGTGGTCTACTCGGGACCCTGCAGGACCGGACCTTCTCCTCCCCGATCCCGAAACACGCACATGCGCTCAAAATTGACCCAGGCAGACAATCCAAGGGCTACTCGTTTGAGTAAGCATTTCCAGGAGCAGGTCCCAAATGACTCATCTCCTCCAATTAGTCTACCTCAGGTTGTATCTTTAAATAGCTTTCATTTACTAATGTGCGCGAGGGAGGAGCGGCAGGGAGGAATTACATTTCCTTTCCTAATTACTTTACTTTTGTTGACATCTTGGAATAAGTTTTTACTTTCAGAGGAGAAGAGTTGATTTACACTACAGAAAGAGCACAGCAAGCATGAGAAAATTATTTGCCCTTCCTCCTGCCAGGCATCCATTTCCTTTTCACCGTCGCTAACAATGCGCTAACTATTTATGCGTTTGTCAAAGGATCCCAACAGAAGAAAACTATATTTAAATCACTTCACTACAAAGTGAAAACACAAGGTAATGATTCGGAGTCTATTTAAGTAATAATAATATTTGTACAGACTGCCTGGCGAGCACGCTGGTAGGCGGCAGGAGCTCAGAACAGTCCTAAAGGGTCAGTGGTAACAAGAAATCTGAAATAGCATTTCATTTTCTTCTTTAAAAAATAGCATTTAATTTAAGACCCTGACATATGCACAAGAATGTGTCATTTCCCCTGATTAAAGCCTGATTTTACCGCATTCTTCAACAAAGCTGAAAATGAGGGAGCTTTATTTGCAGAAGCAGATTCAGATTCAAGACGGAATTTTATTTGTCTACACGCCATGAGTCACCTTGCTTACTTTGCAGGTTTCCACCCTCAGTCATCACCTAGAACTAACTGGAACCCAGGCTGCCCATCCCAGCCCAGACGCTCGGGACAGGAGGACGTGGGAAACAAACCGGGACACTCGCTGTTGAGAGTATGGTGCGACGGGAGCACATTGACGAGGTAACACGGCAACGTGCCGTACACGCTCCACAAAGGGGCTCAGTCCCTCTCCTGCCAGCCTGGCTCCTCTCATAAGCTATGTTACTTGCATAACCTCGCCTCCAAAATTTAGAAATCAAATAGCCCAAACATTTTCACTATTTGTATAAAGCCTGGTCACATAACAAAGTAAACAAAGACAACGCAAAGAATAGTATCTTTCACTGACTTCTTGAAAACAGCGAAAACAGATGGACCAAACCACTGATGCTTATGTGCCCCTTCGTTTGGCCACTGAACAAAACATTCTGTAGTCAATTTAAGGACAGATTTGCAAACTGTTTAGGAAGGCTGATATGTAGAAAGAATGTATTTAATGCACGGAAAGAGCCACTTCTATCTGCCTCCTCACACAGTACTCACCTTTTGTTTTCAAACTGGGTAACTACAAAGAGTCTGCAGTATCTGTCGTACACCTAGGTTGTCTGAAAGTCTGACCCTCTAAAATCCAGATTTTTTGCAGCAGGTGACAACTGCAGATAAAAATACAGACCTGCCAAACTTGATAGCATCCTAAGATTCACAGAATTAAAGGTGTAAGCAAAGTTCTATTTATTTACCTACGCTATATACCCGTCTTTGATCACATTACAAATCACAAGTGACACGTACCGTTTTGTCACAAAATTCACTTTCATCTCCAATTCAGTCCAGGAGGTGATAGAAGCTGCTAAAATGGCTGTGGTCTTTCCTCCCTTCTGCCCAGCTTGGCCACGACATGGTAACAATCATCCTGACCGAGTGGGATCCCAGTCAGGCCCTGGGATATTGCAACTTACTTGTACTGGGCAGTGTGGAACAGAAAATCCAGCTGCTGAGGGTCCCGCTTTGCAATACAATGCCTGGTAGCCATGAGAGAGGGGAAATGAGATCTAATTCCAAGTGCATATAACATCGTGTAATAAAACTGGCTAAGAAAACGCAGAAGTCCTTGAGTCAGTGGGGATGGATAATGGAAACATCATAAATCGTGTCCATCTTAGAGGGAACGGGGTGAATGTGAGAAAAATTCAGAAACCATCGACCAAAGACAACTCCTCCCTATCTCACCAAGAACTCTAAACCCAACAAAATATGCAGATTACCAAGCACAATCACTCAACCGCACTAACACCACAGGCAGAGCACCATTTTGTTAGCTTCTATTCCTATATCCTGTTCAATTTCTTTTTTCTATGTTTTCTCTGTTGCAGTTATTTAGATTACCTTTTTCCATGTTCCTTGTGACCTTCCATTTTCTTTCGCAACTTCCAGAAGGTACAAGGGGCTCAAGACACTGAAACTCTTCAGCTAAATAATAGCAAACTGGTAATGCTGGTGGGCAAGAAATGTAATAGAAGCCAGAATAACTTTATTAGCTGCCAAATCTGAGCTCAAGAATGAATTCATATTTTTCTTTTCTTGGTACAAACACTCAAAGCTTTAAGTATCTTATGGGGTTTAAACAATAACTGGAAGACTATGAACTCGCAGAGATTCTATTAGAGCTTTGTCCCAAAGGAAAATTAAGACTCATTCTCCTCCTCTTCTAGAGGAACGGAGCATGTGTGTTTTTCATTGAATGCATATGTCAATATGCTTTAAAAAGCATTACTTCTAGCAGCAAAAGCTGTGCCTGGGCAAGATCATTCTGATCAGGTGCATACAGCTTATCCGAAAACTTGTAACCCCGGTACGTACCTGGGTAATGGTAGGAAAGTTACACAGTCAAATGCTTTATCTTTTCACCTGACCAAAGAGAGGCAGCAAATGAAACATATAGATAATCCAAACCACTCTTCATTTTCCAGCAGATCAAATGCAACGTGACCTAATGCAATGGTCTGCTATAAACAACCTCATATGAAAGAAGCGGGGAGAGGCGAAGTATTTTTCCTGTTCTCTCAGGAAAAAAGAAGACACTCACATATATCAAAATCAAAAAAATGTTAAAAATATCTTATGAGGCAAGTACCGACTCTTTGATGGAATATTAATACCTTCAACTTATTTCTGTTTCCTCTAAGCATTTTGCGGTTAGCAGTACAATGCTATTCACATGATGTGAAAACTCATCCTGTTTCAGAAAAACGACACAAGGATTTTTACATCACCCTTATTTTTACCCGCAGTAAATTAACAAAGTGATATAAACAGAAATCCTGACAAAAAGAAATTCCAACCCTCCAACACAGCGCTTGATCAGAGTACACCCTGCCTGTAAACTTGTCCTTCCTTCAATCCAGCTACGACATGAAAACATTGTGCATCGTATTTCTCAGTTTTCAAAAGTGAATTTCCCCAAATCAAAACCTTACGAGTCGGGGGAAGAGAACGGCGGGAGCGATTTCCCTCCAGAGCGGCCCCCGGCTCCCAGGTAAGTGCTGCTGGGGGTTTTACATGCCGCGGGGGAGCGAAGCTGCAGTCGCAGGCTTTGAGCTCCTGCAGAACGTTTCGTATCGCTCGCTTCTCATTGGGATGCAATTTTGTTAACTTCAGAACAAATCTGTAGAAATCTAGCTAATCTAACAATACTAACAGGGCCTTTGTTTTGATTGCCGATTAAAAGATATCCGATTCCAGTGCGGCGGAGGAAGTCTTTTTAAAATGATCCTCTGTTATGCGTGGTAATCCGAGGCGAGGTGGGACCATCCCCAGCTTTGCTGGGGCTGAGATCCTCCCAGCTGTTTTCTACGTAATGCAAAACAAATACATTAGCTTCTAAGAAGTGGAATGTTTTCCAAGGCCTCTTTCCCATAGTGCTCATTAACTCACAACTCATTAGTTTCGAGGGACTTCCTCGGTAAGTCGGGAGTACCATCCCCAATCTGTCACCCCCCACAGAACCCCCCCGTTTTACTCCGCGGGCATGCGCTACTTGCGTTCCAACGACCGTCTTCATGTGTAACTTGGGCTTAATTCAAGTTTTGCACCCTTCAGCTTTGTTCTCTTCTAACCGATTCTTGTCTTAAATGGCCAAAGCAAAGATCTCAAACTTTATTTACCATGTAACCTGTCACTGGGATAAAAAACGAAAGCCTTTTCCAACTTTCAAGGAAGAGACAAGACTTGCTTAGTTTCCCCTGGCAGTTACTTCTGCTTTGCAAACCCCATTCAAATGCAGACAGTTACTTTTGAACACGGAAAGGAGGTGTTAAATTGAGATTATGGTAAACAGCAGATTTCTTTGGTTGGTGAAGAAATTATTTCATGAAGACACAAGAGAATTAAACAGAGTTTCATGTCACTTACTGTATGTGCTGATCAGAGAGTGAATGATGAGTTTCTTGCTGTGGACAGCTGCTCTGTGGAATACTGTGCAGACTTCAGGTGGAAGAAAAAGAAATTCATGCTTTAAAATGGAAAAAAACCACCCCTTCTTAGCCCTTTTGTGCAAAAAGTAAACAGATCTTTCTTGCCAGATTTATTATTCTATGTACATGTTGCCTGACTGTGTCTAAGAACATTTTGAATTTTTTTTTCTCCTGTATCTCATTTCACTATTACTGTGACAGCTTGCTTCTGTCAAAGAGAAAAGACCGTCTTTCTCTTTATTATATTCACCGACGCTGAGATCTAGGACTTTCTTAGTCTGAAGGGAATGCCACTTTGCTTGGTGAGGTCTGTATCATTTTAGCTACGCTGGGTACCAAGTTATGAGTAGGCACAAGAGATTTTAAACATCACTACTCTACTGTAAGAGACAGAGCAAGCAGGTGTTCTCCACAATGTAGGTTTTATTTCGTAACGCTAATTAGACAGCAATTATAGCTTCTGTATGTTACTTGATAGTTATACTTAGTAGGCAAAAAGGCAAACGCTACAGAGCAGATCTTCCATGTCGACATAAAAAAGGTAAGAAGGGCCAAACTTTTCTCAAAACAGCTGACGTTCTGGTGGGGCACCACCTCCTCCTGCCAAGCTGGAACTAAACTTCTGTCAGGTAGGCAACCTGCAGCTCGAAAGCAGAAGAGCGCACGGCCTCTAAGAGATGCCTTAGGGACTAATGGGAAAACAGGCTGAAATCGTCTTCTCTTTGACCGTACGTGCAAAGCTGTCCATTTCTCGCTTCTCCAAAGCAGGGGTTGAATGGCCAGTGCTTTGCTGCCATTGACTCCCTCTGTTGGCTGTATCTATGTCCTCGGCTCCTGGCTTTCAGATGGCACGCACATATGCTATTCAGAGCAGCACAGACTGTCATCTGCTTATCTAGTGTATTATGTGACTAGTGAAGTGCCACATGGTTGAACACCAGGAAACATATTGCTTGCTTTCACTATCAATGACCTAGAGGGAAGAATATGCGAGAGAGGAAATTTGCGGTGATAAAGTGGGGCTGGGACTGGGAAGCAGGTCTAAACAATGAAAGAGCCTGACAAAAAAAGTGACTACTAACTTCAAAGATGAAATGCTTGGCCCGCACAAAATGGGGTGCTGCTTAACACCAACAAAATATAAATAGACAGGGCTAGGGCAGCAACGTGACCAGAAAGTGGAATACGAAGCTTTACCCGCAGTTAAAAAGCTGACATTTACAGAAGTGAATGTCTTTCTACCTGTCAAAACTCTTAGCAAACCCTGTGCTTTCTCCTATGTTTTCTGTACCGTTACGCACACGATGTCATTTCTAATAATGAAGTTCAAGCCGGTTTCCAGTCCCAGGCACGCAGTAGACACGTAGAGACTTAACTTCTGCAGGACAATACGTCCTCATTGTGAGAGGGTCACTCAGGATGGTAAACCAGCGCATGACTTCAGTGACTTCAGCATCAGTTTCGTGAGGTGGGAGGCAGCTTTGAGTGCACATCACCAGCCTTCAACTATAGGTGCAAGGCAAATTCATGAAGGAAAGAACCCCTCCTGTGCCCTAAATTGCTAATATAAATGCACGCATTGCATCAGGGCCATCTGAGAGGCCCCACCACAGTGATACTGCTAATGCTACTTATGTTCTATGAACAAATAATATTAATAACTGGACCTAAATTTACGTCATCCTAGAGCCCTTGTATTTCTATTTTGCATGCAGTCTCTTACCTTACGGAGTAAATTCCACCGCAAAACATACTGACGTTCAGAGAGCCGATACTCCAACCCAGAATCATCCAGCTCACTGATTTTAGTGGGAAAAACAATCAATTTCGGTACTTCAGAGGAATTTAGGTTGAAGTTAGAAGAATATGGGCCTTCCTCTGTAAAACCCCTTTTTGTCCTGTATAATAAAAAGTACTAGCAGAACATCATATTCAAATGCAGAAGATACTTGGACTTTCTATTATCCTCTGTTATGCAGTTATTAAGTAGATGCGTTATTATATAGCTATGCTCTCAAATCAATTTGAGGGGCTTTGTCTAAAACTTGGAACCCACCAGAAGATAAGATTAGGTTATCTGAACCTATATCAGGTAATCAGTTTGCTCTCTGTGGTCAGGATTCAGAACCGAGGCTTAATTTGAAGTGGAATCAAATTTGCCCATACTCAGAACTAAATGCTCTCTGAAATGCTTTACTGAATTGGATTTAAACCATGTTTCAATGCTGTTCTGAATTACGGCCCTTGCTATTAAGAAGTCTGTTCAAGAGAATTCAGATTTAGCACAAACAGGTTAAGTCCATTTGCAAGAATTCTTCACTACTATTTAAAATATTAGAGCCACCTTTATTTTCTTATACTGACAAAATAAGTATAGGTGATCAAAACAAAGGAAGATAAGCAGCTGCTTTCGCCAGTGATGGGGGTTCATTTGTCCCAAAGTACCATCCTTTTCCTTTGTTAAAATGGTATCTTCTAGGCATGCACCTTGGCATATTGAAAAAATAAAAGAAATTTGAGGTTGAGGCTGATTAAATCGGAAAGTAAGCCTTGATCTGACACGTTATTTTGATTGGGTTTTCAAAGTTCACATAGTTCTAGTTCTAATTTACGTTACGCGTGGTATATATCTTCTTGGTTGAACAATTACATTATTCTAAACAATTATATTGCTATGATACACATAATGCATGGCTCCTGAGCATAAAGTTCTTTAATGATGGCAGACTGTAAAGTGGTACAGTTCACTTTTAAAAGGTCATGCATCTTTTTTCAGTAGATTAACATTTTATCTTTTAATGGTGTTAAGAAAAGGTCAAAGATTCTAACAGATGGAATATGGAAAGCTTCTATTGAAGAAGATCAATGTGTTAAGCATCAATCTAAGTCCAGAAACACCGCCATTTAATGACTGTTGTTCTTGTTTTATTTTAAATTACCGCTGTCTCGCCTGTTTGAATGCTAAAATTACATTTTCATATTTAAAAGAAATGGACTGTCACCATCTGACACAGATATCTATGTTTGTGTTGTATTTTCAAGAATACTTCTTCATTGTACAAAACAAGGAAAGTTCCTTAAATAATTAGCTTACCCTTAGGCTAATGGCCTGTCACTTTGACATCCAAATACATGCAGCAGAATCATCCCCAACAGCAACACGGAAGATAATTTTATATTGGTTTAACTGCGCAAGCTTGCAATAATTTAAATAGATATACGCTCTCAAGTCAAGTTTCTTCTGTATAACATGCTGATGAACTTTTAATACAGATGATATTGTAAACCTACAATGATATTTTTCAAGAACAACATACTTCGGTACTAGGTCTTTCCAAGAGTATTCTAGTACCCTTTTTTGACCCAGATTCTGTTAAAGAACAAAGTCTGAGCATTTCAGTTGTCCCAATAACTTCAGACCTCAAGGGAAGAAAGTGCTATGTGTTTGCAGGAGACTGTAAGCTCTTCTGAGCTGCTAAGGTGCCTCTGTCTACTTTTATAAAATTACTAGTATGACAGAGTAACGATTGGTTTTCTGTGTGCTAAAGTAAATACAAATATAAAAAATAACAGTAGGGGGTCAAGCTGCTGGGTAGAAAGTTATCGGACAGCTTCTAAAGATTGTCAAGCTTACGTGTGTGTAGCGTACATGTGCGTTTTTCAAAGTTCTGTTATCCCCTTGAGCCAGGCCTGCTCCCAACAACAGGGTTTCAGGAAGGTGGCAAAACTCTAGTGGAATTTGGGATCGTCCTCAGGGTCCTTGGACGTAACTGCTATCATGCAACAGGAAGAGAATTTGCACTTAAGTCTCCCTCTTGGCTTACGCGTTCGTACATTTTAGGAGCAAATACAGTCTACAGCTATGACTCTTCAATTGCTACACATGAGAACAAAATGGTGAGCGTTGGGAGTCACCCGGCTCTTGCTGGCAGTCTTCTTCCTTCTAACGGAAATGCATAACGATATTTTGATAAACTATTGAACAAGCTAAACCCGACTCAGAGTTTAGAAGGCTATCTATATTTTCAGAAAAATTACTGAGCGACATTAACTGGCTATATTTAAGCACAATCCATCCCCCCACACAAATCAATAAAATATCTGTTGCTCAGGCTACAATAGCTAAAGGGTTCTTTAAAAGACAAGTTCAAATAATTGTCTGCTATTTTGTGGTTTAGCCTCATGTTAGAAGGAAGCTTAAAAACTTCCAGTTTCTATTTTAAGACAAGTCAAGGCCACTTTTTTTTTTTCCCCAAGGATTTTTCGTAAATCTCATACTGCACAGAGCTAGTTACCTTATAAGTGCTGGGACCGAGGAGGTAAGTTATCCTTCAGCTGGATATAAGCTCCATATAGTTGCCTCCTGTACACCTTTTTCACTCTGTGTAGGTTGGACAGAGAGCTCTTACCCTTCCAGTATGAGGAAATTACCCCATTTCTAACAACTAATTGGAGAAACGGAAGTTTTCCTCAGAAGAAACGGTATGTTCAAAACGGACTGTGTAAAGTGTAATTATGAGGTTTTGCTTTTATTTATAGATATTTACTTTAGAATTGAACTGCATATAGCCAAAGGTTGTACATGCTATCACCATTAGTTAAGACCGTACTCCCTTACAGAAAAGCCTAGTTCTAGTTCCCAGGTGACGAATAGGCATGTCCTGAGGCCAATACAAGTTAATTTTTTGGACTAATGCTGGCAGAAAATTCCAAAGCTGCCAAGAGAAGCTGCTCCTTCTCTTCCCAGTGCTAAGGACGTTTCAGCAGAGGGGCTGGTGTTTATTTCAAATACTACAGCGTGGTGTGTTGATAGCCTCTGTTTTGGGTAGGACAGTCTTTGGGAATTCAGTAACCATAGATTCTATTTAAACTTCTACTGCTTCAAAGACACACAGTAAGGTACTGGGCTGCTGTATTCCCATCAACTTCAGTTCTACTGGATTTAAAATACAGCCCCACAAACAGCTCTGAAAAGGGGACAACTTCAGTGCAAAATGACAGTGGAAGTAAGCAGCAGACACTGCTGGCTATCTGATCATCTAGTAGCCATTAGGAATTTAAGAGGATGGCTAAAAATTCTCTTTTAAGTAGCTGAAATAGTCCAGCAAATCTTCTTGCGCCATTGCTTGCTCTAACCACTGCATTTTTTTCCAACGGAACACAAGCCCAAATCATTCTCACGCAAGCTTCAGTGTCACCTTGAAACTGAGAAAGAGAGACAACTTCTCTCTCTGGGTTAGACAAGCTGAAGCCATAAAGCCAGACACTGTGAACATGCTAATGCCAACACTCAGCCCATAACTCCTTGTGAACTCCCTTCACAGTTTCACAAATGGACTGCGTAAGGCAGCCAAAGGAGGAAACCTTCACTAAGCCTTAGAAGGGCTCGGTGGGAACAGAGCAGAGTCTCTGAAGGGCAGTGCCATGCGCTAACAGTCCACGACATCGAGGCAGAAGATAGCTCCAAAAGTATGATAGCTAGCTGGACAATACAAAGAAACTAGCGCTCTGCTTTATTCTAAAAAGTGATAACCAAAGATAAAAGCCATAATATTTTCCCACTGCCTTTGAATAGTCAGAGATGATGTTAATCCCAGAGACAAGTTTACAAAGCCAGAATGCCGCAAAATAATCTACTGCAGCCACAAACTCTGTAAGGCACTACACGTAAAACGTAAGTATGGAAAAGTATAAAGTATTGATTTACTCTGTTTCAAATGACTATTTCATTATGGGTTTTTTGTCTGTGGTGTTTCCACATGCACTACAGGATCTGTGAGACCAAGACGTTTGCTTTCCGTGGCTACTCACGAGCAGTAGAGACCGAATTCTACTCCTGCAAACAGCTCTGGGATGCTATCGTTCTCCTTGAATTTGCACAGGGGTAAACACACAGAAGCCTGGAAAAGAGTACTAACGCATACAGATTAAATGGACTCCAAACTGCTCTCTCTCCTCCGTCTTTGCTCTGCAGAGCTGGCGAGAGCAGAAGCAGTAAATACCTTATGTTTTGTCACTTGAGTCAGCACATATAATTCTTCGTACACATAGGAACTAGCTCTGCTGCAAAAGAAAATACCATTTTCACAATAACTTTTCACAGTGGACCTGTGCCTTAAATCAAACAAGCGACTACTGAGTCAGCTCAGTGGCGGAGCAACAACAATTTGATCTGCTACGTGGCAGGCTTTGGTTTGGAGATACAAAACAATTCTTCATCCCGGGCCCCGGGCTTGTAAGTATGATAGAAGATGATGCAACGCGTTCAGACTCTGGGGAGAAAAGGAACAGTCATACCACTCTTGAGAAACCCTTTGTGCAGAAAAATTTATTGTGTGCCCCCAGGTGCAAAGGCTATGGATGAAATGCAACTCAATAAAGACAAGCCAAGGTGTTTCAAGAGAGCTAACGAACATTTTGGTATTTGCACTTAGTCAGACAAAGCAGTGTTTTCCAGTTGAGCAAGGAGACAGCAATCATGTGAGTGTGATTTCTACGTGATAGCAAACGCTTCCAGAGGTTTTATTAAGCCCCATGTTTTGTTTTTGCTTGGTACAAAGACGATCTTATTAATGAAATCTAATCACTTCTCCCACCTTTGTGCTGCCCTTCTTTATTTTTTTTTAAACGTCCTTTTTGAGAGGAGCTGTATTTCCTTCATGCGGGCCACCTGTCTTTCAAGCAGAGTAGTCGTTTTATATTTTCTACATATAGAGAGCATAGTCCTGCACACTCTTTACTTCCCATTCTATAAAATGGTAAGAAAGCCCATTGAGGTGTACGATGATTTTATAATTTACGTGTTCGGTTTGATTTCCATGTTCAAGTGCAGCTGATGAGACATGTAAAACAAACGGCTAACATCTTGTTGCCCACAGACAGAATACCAACACGAGCACTAGGAATACGTAACACCTATGGAAAGGAGTGTTACATATACGCAATGAGATACGAGAGAATATTTTCAAGGAATGCCCCTAACAGCACCCAGTCAAGCTCCTGAAAGGATTAGTCATTATAAACCATGCTGGCTTGATAAGGAATTCTGATAGAGGACATGATGTTAATTCAGCTATTCCTTTCTCTTTTACTCTTGGATTTAAAAAAAAAAAAAATTATTATTTTTGTAGCCTCTGAGTACTTCTGTGATCTGATTTCTTACACCCTGCAGGGGACAGCATTGGGTAAAGAAAAGTAGAAATCATATGATAAAGAAGCATTTGCTTTCAATTATCAAATTGCACTTTGTTAATTGAGACACAAAAAAGTATTTTTTTTTTTTTAGGTTGGCACCAATCCTCTCTCTCTCTCTTCACCCTTAAACTCTTCTGAATTATTAATCAAAATTATTTTGGTCACATAGTTCATTCTGCTATCAGCAGCGAGAAAGATTCCTAACAATTTGTAGTCACCAGCATTACTAAGGATGAAGAAACGCTGCCTAGTATTGCTATAACTCGGGACTTCTCATCTCATGACAGGCTGCGTACCACTGGTTTTCCACAGCTATGTTGAATCCCCTCTTCGGTGTCGACACAGGTATCGGTTTGCAGGGGAAAAAGATTGCTTTTACACTATCGTCTTTCATTAAAATATGCGTGCGTATGGACACACACGCCCTCACGTATGTAGTCCGTAAACGTGCATGTAAATGCAAGCCGAAGCGTTTGCTTTTATTTTCCTCAGCCATTGTTGCAAAAATAAAGGTGTTTTCTCCCCCGCAAACCAGCCTGTATTTAAAAGCGATATCGCAAAAGGTATATGGTAGCCTTGTTTATTTTGGACAGATGCAAAGAAGTATCTCTGAACTTCTGCCAGTGATCAAAGGAACTGATGATGTAGAACAGATTCATGGGCCATGTCCTATCAGCCTGCACTTTACCCGTCATCCATCATCCAAACCCTAAGCCTTTTTCTGAGTGATGATTGCACCCTAAACACATAAAATTAATCACCGCTCTAGCCTGGCCAGGTGTCTTGCCTCCAGAAATTATCTCATTGCAGCAAAAGAACTGCTAGAATCTGATATCTGCGCTGTAATTTGATTTAGAGAATACTGCATAGTAACACTAAGATTGATTTACATATCTGAAAAGTTTCTAGTTTCACAAAGCCGATATGAATTCTTGGAGAAATATGTAATTGGAAAAAAACTGGTTGATCATAAAATCAGGGCATCTGAATATTTATTAGCTTCTGGAATTTTCAGTTGATGCTTTCTGCCATGATTGTAGCTTAACGTGGGTTTTCAAATGCAATTTGCAAAACTAGACAGGCCAGGTATTTGAACCAGCACGAATTCGGTGTTGGACTTATACCTAAGCGAAACAGTAGCTCTGCTTTTACAAGATTTACATAAATAGCACCTATTTTGTTTTTCAGGAGCTCATAATTTTTATGTTTATGTATTTCTTCTTTCCCCCTTCAGAAAACAGAAGAGAAATTAAAGAGCAGAAAATTAAACTAAGGCATGCATGCCTACTTTCCAAAAGACAATAGAGAAGTTGGGGCTAATTTGACGGTGGCTAATAAATTAGGTCAAATATATACCACATTTGCGAAATGCAGCATTAAAGATACACAGGCCCTGATGTACTTCAGCTGTTCTCCCGCATGCCAACTCACCGTTTCCCACACAGACTACACACCGCATGCCTGTGTTTTACATAAGTAGGAACAATTAGAAGTACAAACATGAAAATAATCTCCACCTAAAGATAAATGGAAATAACAGGCTATTTCAAATATACATATTAATGAGGAGAGAGGAGTTGGTTCTTCACTATAAATATACAGCCTAACTCACAGGCAAATTCTGCTAGTGTTCTGCTTCACTTCTGGATTAACTGCAAATCCTAATAATTTGCTTTTAATTGGGAGCTTAGCTCCTATATTAAATTATCATAGGAAAGCAAATGTGCCCAAAAGATATATTATTAAAATAAAAATAACACTATATCCT